>NC_133658.1:106437630-106515130 GCF_037893015.1 Macrotis lagotis | reverse complement strand
AAACTGTATAACTCTCAATGATTATGTAAATTAAATGTAGAAAGAGGAGCTCAATGAAATGGACATGCAACTAAAAAAGCCAGAAAAAGTACAAATTTTAAATCCCCATAAAATTCAAATTAGAAATTCTGAAAAATCAAAGGAGAAGTTAATCAAATTAAGAGTAAAAGCTCCATTACTCTAATAAATAAAACTATGCGTTGCTTTTCTGAAAGAAAAACACAATAAAATAGATAAATGTTTGGTTGATCTGATTTAAAAAAAGAAAAAAGAATACTTATTTACCAATATCAAAAAATGAAAAGACCGAACTCCCACCAATGATTAAAGTGATAATTTGGGGCTAATTTACCTAGCTTTTTTACCAAGTAATTTGACAACCTAAGTGAAATGAATGAAAAATCTAAACTACCCAGATTAATAGAAGAGGAAATAAAATATTTAAATAAACCCATTTCAGAAAAACAAATTGAAGAATCCATCAGTTACGTCCGAAAGAAAAATTTCAGGCAAAAGATGTATCTACAAGTGAATTCTACCAAACATTTAAGAGGCAATTAATTTCAATTCTAAGCATATTATTTAAGGCATCTAGGTGACCCAGTAGATACATCTTTGGCCTTGGAGTCAGGGGGATGGAAGTTCAAATTCAACCTCAGATACTTGACACTTACCAGCTATGTGACCTTAGACAAGTCACTAAAGTCTGATTGGCTTGTACCCAGGGCCACCTCTAGTCAATCTTATTCATATCTGGCCACTGGATTCAGATGCCTCTGGCAGAGAGAGTGAAATTAGTGATTTAGCACAGCACCTACTCACAAATCCAAATCTTGTGTTTGTCACAGCATCACCTCCCTGATATCTGGGTCTTCTTTGAGAATGATGGATAAACATTATCATTATCATTATCATTATCATCAACAACAACATTAACTATATAAAAAATAGGAGCAGAATGCGTTCTGCAAAATTCCTTTTATGACACCAATAAAGTACTGATATATTAACCAGAAAGAGCCAAAGCAAACTATAGAAGAATATCTTTAATGAGCATTGACAAAAAATCTTAAATAAAATTTAGCAAAGATATTGTAGAAATTATTAGTAGGATAATACACCATGATCTGGTAGAATTTATACCAGATAGGCAGGGATGGTTCATGATTAAGAAAACACTCAATATAATTGAATATATCAATAACAAAACCAACAGAAAACATATGATTACCTCAATACATGCTGAAAAATCCTCTGACAAAATACAACACCCTTTCTTGTTAAAAATCTTAGAGAGTATAGGAATGAATGGAGTTCTTAAAATAATAAGCATCATCTATATAAACCATCAATAAAGATTATATGAAATGAAGATAAACTAGGAGCATTTCCATTAAGATCAAAGGTGAAACATGGATAATACTAGAAATATTAGCTTTAGCAGTAATAGAAGAATGCATCTCATGACTCTTATCACAAATACTGTCTTCTATTTAGCTTAATGCAATCTGGATGAACCCTCATAGCAAATATTGGCATCTAAAAAGACTATGTGATTGTAAGGAGAAGAGGCAGACAGGATGTGGGACTGACAAAGGCTATGTGTGGGGCAGAACGCTACACTGTTCACAGACTAATCCTCTTCAAACTAAATATTCATATACAACTGAAGCAGTGGCCCTAATGCAAAATGACTATTAGAAGAATTAATTTCAAGAGATTAGAGTGTCTGAGTGAGAACAATTTGTTGCTAACTTGGAGGGAAAATTGAGCCAACACACAGTTGGCAACAATGGAACAGAAAAAGAATGGGAAATTTTCAGATATCTGGTGTACAACACTGCCCTTGCTTATCTGTATCAGAACACATGCAAATATCAAGCCTCTTTTGGTGAAAATTATGGGGAAATACAGAAGCTGTTAAATGAAAAGTGAGAATTTCAGTGCTTAGCAGCAGGAAAGTTTATTCATTTCTAACAAGGCCGCATCTAATTTCATCCAAAGTAAAGCACAATTAAAACTTAGAGAGCTGCAAGACTCTTCACTCAAAAAGAAGGCAGATGAAATTCAGTTTTATGCAGATAGTAACAATCCAATCCAAAGTGCATTCATGATGCTCTGAAGTCTATTTATGGGTCAAAGATTTAAGGTGAATTTCAACTGCTCAGTGCTGTTGGAACCACATTGATTAATGATAGGGTCATGATCTTAGAGAGATGAGCTACACAATTCCATAGTGCTCTTAACAGACCCTCATCAATCAATGCAAAAACCATAGATAGTATACCTCAGATTGAAGTCAATCAGTTCCTAACTGAAATTCCAACTGAAGATGAGGTTTTGACTGCGGTTCAACTACTTTGAAGTGGCAAAGCACCTGGGTTCTGAGTCTATTCCAGTTAAGATCTGCAAATTCAGGATCCAAATTACATTTTTTAACCCCTTGTTCGATTTGAATTTTGGATGAGTTGTATTTCTTTCCAGTTGATTGATTTAAGTGTTAGTTGAGTTACATTTCTTCTCAAGTTGGTTGATTTTATTTTCTGAAATGTTCCATTCTTTCACCAGTTGTTTATTTTTACTTTTAAAGGAGTTGATTACTTTGCTTTAATTTTCAACAATTTTCCTGCATGCTCATTTCTTTTTTCCATTTTCCTTCTTCCTCTCTTCTTTCATTTTAAAATTCTTCTTCAAGCTCTTCTATGACCTTTTAGATTTGGATCCAATTCATAGACCCCTTTGTGACTTCCCCTGTAAGTAATTTTTCATTGCATCCTTCTTCTGAGGTGACACTGTTATCATGTTTATCTGCCTAGTAGTTCTCTAAGGTTAGTGCTCTTTTAACTTTGTTGCTCATTTTGATTGTTTTAGCTGTGTTACTAGGGTATAGGGAATATATACCAAAACTTTTTATGCTGGGTCTAGGGTCTGCTCCCTGGTTTATTATTGGCCGAGATGCTGCCTATGCAATGATTTGTTCCTAACCCAGTCCTGTCTTTTGTCCCAGGGTTCCAAGGGTTCAGATTTTATTTGCTGTTGGGACCCTTCCTTGTGGCTTGCTATCTAGCTTCTGGGACCTATGTGGTTGTCAAGCTATAGAGATTTGTACTGCACTCTGGCTAAAAGTCTCCTGCTGACTTTCCAACTCTCCTGCCTCTCCAGGCTTTACTTCCCCTTTTCTGCCAAAGAGATAGTTCTTTACTGAATATCCTCCATTATGTCTACAATTGAAAACTTGTTTTGATCTTTTCTTTTTTCTTACTTTAATGTCTTGTAGAGGTTTCATTTAACATTGTGTAGGGAAAAAAAGCTCTGGGAGCATGCTATCTTTATGCTGGCATCTCAGCTCTGCCCTGGAAGTCTGTCTCCCAATAATTCTTTTTTTTTTTTTTTTGCAAGGCAATGTGGTTAAGAGACTTACCCAAGGTAAGGTCACACAGCTAGGTAATTATTAAGTGTCTGAGGCTGTATTTGAACTCAGGTTCTCCTGACTCCAGGGCCATTGCTCTATCCACTTAGCCACCTAGTTGGCCCCTTCCAAAGAATTCTTGATGGTCTTCCATCCCATTAACATTTTTAAAAAAAAGTTTTGTTTTTCAATTATTTTCTCATTATTGTATTCTTCTGAATTTATGTCTTTGTCTTCTCTGTCAACATAGAAGGTTTTTATGATCAATTTTTTTTTGTCTGTTTCTTGACTATGAACATTATGTTGAAGTTGGACTGTGCTTACCTGTGGGTGAAGAGTTACTACACTTCAGGGTTTTTTCAATTTTATTGTTATAGTATGTTTTTTTGTCTGTGTTTGCTTGTGTTTTGCACTATTTTCACAGATATTTCTGGTGGTCTTCAAGTTTCTGGTACTATCAAATTTGAGTGGTTAGGTCACTGCTCTCATTCTCTGTGCTCTACTCTTTATTCTATCCCCCCTTGAAATGGAAGTGCTAGCAATCCATTTGGCAATGGAAGTGTGACCAGGTTCCCTATACTCTTTCAGCCATTAAAGATTTTGCTCTTCTTGATCCTGGAACTATGTCATAGCCCCCCACTGCCATGTGACTGATACCAAACATAGTGAAAGTGCAATCTTAAACTCTATGTCCAACAGAACCTGTTCATACTGTGCCAGAAAATGATATCCTGTTATCTGTTTCTGATCAATTTTTAAACCTCCTAACCATTTCTGGGCTGAGATTTCCCAGAACTCCTGCTGTTGCTGCTGCAACTGCTGCTGTGATCTTTAAGGTCCACATGTGGTGTTGCTGCTACATATTGAATTAGCTCCCATCCCAGATTTCTTCCTTGGATCTACTAAGTTGTCTGAGGCAGGACATATATTTCATTCTACCTATTTATTTTCTCTGTCACTTCAAAATTTGATTTGAGGAATTATTTTAAAGTTATTTGGAAGGGAATGTTGGAACACTTTGTTTGGGTAGTTGTCCATAATCTACCAGGTTTGCTACAGTCAAATTGCATAATTTCTTCTCGATTTTTGTCAATTCTCATGTTTAGTTTTGGTGAAGAAAATTAGTTTACTAATTCATTTAAAAAAATCACAATAGACTTCTGGCCAAGATGGCAGAGAGAAGACAGGCACAGTTCTAAAGACTCCTGATCTCTTCCCCATCTATCACATGAAACAAACCTCTTAAAAGAAATCCGAACCAGGAAACCCCAGAAAGAAAAGCCAGGAGAGGAAAATCTACCTCGGGATTTGTCTCCCTCAGCAGCCTTGGCTGAGTAACAGCAGGTGTGTCTGAGCTATCAGGCAAGATCAGGCAGACCAACAGCTGAATTGGAACTGGGAGTCTGAGGGCCCGAGAGCTGGAGCTGCTGATTCAGCGGTGGGGCTGGATGAAGGGGGCTTGGGTCCGCGGGGAAGCAGAGGCGCTGGTGTTGGTGCTGTCCCCCTGGAGCTTGGGGAACAGGCTGCGGAGAGAGGTCTGGTGCAGGACAGCTGCGGACACCATGCCTGGGCTCCTCAGGTCTGAGAAACTCTGAGGCCAAGCCTCCATTAAACTGAGGCCTCCTCCAAAACACATGCAAATTACTTCTGCCTCAGGCCCAGGTGTGTGAGCAAAAGAACCAGCCCAGCTGAGAAATCACCTCAGGCCAGGGTAAAGCCCACCATTGATTGAAGGCAAAAGGATTCAATAGCTCCAATTCCCTCCCTCAAGCAAAGGGAGAAGGCCTCCCAAACAAGGTCATAGACACCCCAGAGAGGGAAACCAGCACCTCCTACTGGCCAGCCAGAGAAATTGCACTCAGTAAAGACTTTAGAGATCCCAAGCCCAGGTGAACCAACCCCACCCAACTCAAGGTCTTAGCATAATGAAGAAGGGTCAGCAGAAAGGTGGATCCATAGAAAAATTCTGGAAGGGAAAGACCCCAACCCAGAGAGACCTGGAACATATGAGGAGAATACAATCTGGTCTCCAGCACAGAAAGACTTCCTTGAAGAAATAAGGAAGGAGTTAAAAAATCAAGTGGAAATATTTGGGGAGACAATTAACACCTTACAACAAGAAAACAAAACCTTAGAAAGTACAATTGGACAAACACAAAAGGAGAATAAATCTCTCAGATCATCAATTGGACAATTACAAAATGAAAATAATTCTCTCAGATCCTCAAATGAGCAAATGCAAAAAAAAATAATTCTCTCAAAACCTCAATTGGTCAAATGGAAAGTACTTTCAAAAGTAGAATTGACCAATTGGAAAAGGTTAATGAAGAAAACTCCTCCCCCCCAAAAAAAGTAATGGAGTCTACAGAAACTAATGACTCCATGAGACAGCAAGAGTCAGTTAAACAAAATCAAAAAAATAGAAAAAATAGAAGCAAATGTGAAATACCTCATAAAAAAACCACTGACATTGAGAATAGATTGAGGAGGGGAACCTGAAAATTATAGGACTCCCTGAAAACATTGAAGAGAAAAAAACCCTGGATCTAGTGATGGAAAACTGCCCTGACATCATGGAATCGGAGGGCAAAGTAGTTATTGAAAGAGTACATCGATCCCCACCAGAAAAAGATCCTAAAAGGAAAACACCAAGGAATGTTGTGGCCAAACTCCAGAACTATCAGATAAAAGAGAAAATCCTGCAAGCAGCCAGAAAGAAACAATTTAAATATCAAGGAGCCACAGTAAGGATCACACAGGACCTGGCTGCATCAGCTTTAAGGGATCGAAGGGCCTGGAACAAGATATTTTGAAGAGCATGGGAGTTTGGAATGCAGCCAAGAATCTACTTTCCTGGAAAGCTGAGCCTTCTCTTCCAGGGAAAAAGATGGACTTTTAATGAAATGGAATAATTCCAAAAATTTCTGATGAAAAGACCAGAGCTAAACAGAAAATTTGGATATCAAACAGGAGGTTCAAGAGACACATGAAAAGGTAAAAAAAAAAAGGGGGGGGGTAAAAGGAAAAAATTGCAATCCAGCAAGTTGAAACTGGCTATATCCCAGCATGGGGGGGGTGGGTAAAGACTCTCATAAATCCTGAGAAATGTAACTCTAACAGGGAGAATATACCTAGCCAGAAATGATGGACATCCATGACCTATCCATGAGACTGATATCTAATGGGATGTAACTGGCTTTAACTCTACTGGAGAGAAAGACTCTAATAACTCTCAGGAATTTTGACCCTATTCAACAGAATATACTGAACTAGAAGGGACAGACACTCAGAATTTTCTATGACTTAGATAGAATGATCTAAAAAAAAATACACTACCTCCCTAAAAAGGGGGACAGGAAAGAGATGGGAGGAGGGAGGGGATTGAATGGGACAAATCTCATTACACTAAGAGGTACAAAAAAACCTATGGTAATAGAGGGGAAGAAGAGTGTACAGGAGAAACACCTGAAACTTCTTCTCATCAGACTTGGCTTAAAGTTAACCTACACATACTCAGTTAACTTATAAAACATCTAACCTTTCAAGAAGTAAAAGGGGAAAAGGGGAGGGGGGGACAGAGAAAGCGAAGGGGAGTGGAGGAAATAAGGGGAAATAACAAAAGGAAGGGAAGGGAACAGGGAAAGGGTAAAGAAAGGGGAGGGTGTGATATAGGAAGGCAAACACACTGAAGGGGGCTGGTATTCAAAAACAAAATACTGGGGAATATGGACAAAAATGGGGTGAAAGGGGGAAAATACAAACAAAGGGAAGATAGCACAGAGGGCAATAAAGAATTAGTAATCATAACCTTGAATGTGAATGGGATGAACTCTCCCTTAAAACATAAGCAAATAGCAGAATGAATTAAAAACCAGAATCCTACAATATGCTGCTTACAAGAAACTCATTTGAAGCAGAGAGATACATGTAGAGTAAAGGTAAAAGGTTGGAGCAAAATATATTTTGCTTCAGCTGAAGTAAAAAAAGGAGGGGTAGCAATCCTCATCTCAGACAAAGCAGCAGCAAAAATAGATAGCATTAAAAGAGATAAGGAAGGAAACTTTATCCTCCTAAAAGTTACCATAGACAATAAAGTCATTTCAATATTGAATATATATGCACCCAGTGGGACAGCCCCCAAATTCTTAGAGGAGAAGCTGAAAGAATTACAAGAAGACATAGACAGCAAAACTCTACTAGTAGGAGACCTCAACCTCCCTCTATCAGATCTAGATATATCAAATCATAAAACAAACAAGAAATAAATTAGTGAGGTAAATAGAAAAATTGTTAGAAAAATTAGATATGGTAGACTTATGGAGGAAACTGAATGGGGATAGGAATGAATATACCTTTTTTCTCTGCAGTACATGGAAATTATACAAAAATTGACCATGTACTAGGACATAAAAACCTAATAATCAACTGCAGAAAGGCAGAAATAGTGAATACATCTTTCTCAGATCACAATGCAATAAAAGTCATATGCAATACTGGGCCAAGGATATAAAGACCCAGAGCATATTGGAAACTGAATAACCTCATCTTAAAAAAATGAGTGGACCAAAAAACAAAATATAGAAAGAATTAACCATTTTTATCCTAGATAATGATAATAATGAAACAACATACCAAAACCTATGGGATTCATTCAAAGCAACTCTCAGGGGATAAATTATAGCTCTAAATGCTTATATCAATAAATTGGAGAAAGAGTAAATCAATGAACTAAACATGCAACTAAAAAAATTAGAAAAAGAACAAATCAAAAATCCCTATTCAAATACCAAATTAGAAATTTTAAAAATCAAAGGAGAAATTAATAAAATCGAAAGCAAAAAACTACTGAATTAATAAATAAAACCAAAAGTTGGTATTATGAAAAAACCAATAAAATTGATAAACCTCTGGTCAATTTGATTTAAAAAAAAGAAGAAAACCAAATCGCTAGTATTATAAATGAAAAAGGTGAACTCACCACCAATGAGGAGGAAATTAAAGTAATAATTCAAAATTATTTTGCCCAACTTTATGCCAATAAATTTGATAATCTGAGTGAAATGGATGAATATTTACAAAAATATAAGCTACCCAGGTTAAATGAAGAAGATTAAATACCTGAACAACCCTATCTCAGAAAAAGAAATTCAACAAGCCATTAGTGAACTCCCTAAATAAAAATCTCCAGGGCCTGATGGACTCACAAGTGAATTCTAGCAAACATTTAAGGAACAATTGTTTCCAATGCTATATAAACTCTTTGGAAAAAATAGGGAAAGATGGAACTCTGCCTAACTCTTTCTATGAAACAAATATGGTGCTATTACCTAAACCAGGAAGTGTTAAAACAGAGAAAGAAAATTATAGACCTATTTCCCTGATGAATATAGATGCAAAAATCCTAAATAAAATCTTAGCAAAATGACTACAACCAAGTCATCACTAGGATAATACATTATGATCAAGTAGGATTTATTCCAGGAATGCAGGGTTGGTTCAATATTAGGAAAACTGTTAATATACTCAAATATATCAATAACAAACCTATCAGAAATCATATGATCATATCAATAGATGCTGAAAAAGCTTTTGACAAAATACAGCATCCATTCCTATTAAAAACACTAGAGAGTGTAGGAATAAATGGACTGTTCCTTAAAATAATTAGCAGTATCTATCTGAAACCATCAACAAGCATTATAGTCAATGGAGAGAGTCTAGAGGCATTCCCAATAAGATCAGGGGTTAAACAAGGGTGCCCATTATCACCACTACTATTCAGTATTGTATTAGAAATGTTAGCATCAGCAATTAGAGAAGAAAAAGAAATTAAAGGAATTAGAATTGGGAAGGAAGAGACAAAACTCTCACTATTCACAGATGACATGATGGTCTACCTAGAGTATCCCAAGAAATCATCTAGAAAACTACAGGAAACAATTAGCAATTTTAGCAAAGTTGCAGGTTATAAAATAACCCCCCCCCCATAAGTCCTCAACTTTCCTATATATGACTAGCAAGAAACAGCAGGAAGAGCTAGAAAGAGAAATTCCATTCAAAGTACCCTCAGATAGTGTAAAATACTTGGGAGTCTATTTGCCAAGACAGACTCAGAATCTTTTTGAAAACAATTATAAAACACTTCTCACACAAATTAAATCAGATTTAAATAACTGGGCAAATATCAACTGCTCATGGATAGGTAGAGCTAATATAATAAAAATGACAATTCTACCAAAACTAAACTATCTGTTTAGTGCCCTACTAATCAAAATTCCAAAAAATTACTTTAATGACCTAGAAAAAATTGTAAGTAAATTCATATGGGGAAATAAAAAGTCAAGAATTGCCAGGAGCTTAATGAAAAAAAAAATGCAAATGAAGGTGGCTTAGCATTACCCGATCTAAAATTATATTATAAAGCATCAGTCATCCAAACTATTTGGTATTGGCTAAGAAATAGAGTGGTGGACCAGTGGAATAGACTAGGTGTAAAAGCAGGAGAGGATTATAGTAATCTGCTGTTTGATAAACCCAAAGAGTCAGGCCACCTGGATAAAAACTCCCTCTTCGATAAAAACTGCTGGGATAATTGGAAGTTAGTATGGAAGAAACTTAGATTAGACCAACACCTCACACCCTTTACCAAGATAAAATCCAAATGGTTACAGGACATAGACATAAAAAAACAATACTATAAGCAAATTAGAAGACCAAGAACTAGTCTACCTGTCAGATCTATGGAAAGGGGAACAGTTTATGACTAAGGAAGAGTTGGAGAACATCACTAAAAACCAATTAGATGATTTCGATTACATTAAATTAAAAAGGTTTTGCACAGATAAAACCAATGTAATTAAGATCAAAAGAAAAGTAGTAAATTGGGAAATAATCTTTACAACTAATGATTCTTACAAAGGACTCATTTTCTAAAATTTACAGAGAACTGAGTCATATTTTTAAAACAAAAAGCCATTCCCCAATTGACAAATGGTCAAAGGATATGCAAAGGAAATTTACAGATGAGGAGATCAAAGCAATCCATAGCCATATGAAAAAATGCTCTAAATCATTAATTATTAGAGAAATGCAAATTAAAGCTTGGCTGAGGTACCATTTCACACCTCTCAGATTGGCCAGTATGACCAGGAAGGATAATGATCCTTGTTGGAAGGGATGTGGGAAATCTGGGACACTATTACACTGTTGGTGGAGCTGTGAACTGATCCAACCCTTCTGGAGAGCTATTTGGAACTGTGCCCAAAGGGCAACAAAAATGTGCATACCCTTTGACTCAGCAATACCACTACTGGGTCTATACCCTGAAGAGATGAGGAAAAAGGGTAAAAACAATACTTGTACAAAAATATTTATAGCAGCCCTGTCTGTGGTGGCAAAGAATTGGAAATCCAGTAAATGTCCTTCAATTGGGGAATGGTTTAGCAAACTGTGGTATATGTATGTCATGGAACACTATTGTTCTATTAGAAACCAGGAGGGATGGGATTTCAGGGAAACCTGGAGGGATTTGCATGAACTTATGCTGAGTGAGATGAGCAGAACCAGAAAAACACTGTACACCCTAACAGCAACATGGGAATGATGTTCAACCTTGAAGGACTTGCTCATTCCATCAGCGCAACAATTGGGAACAATTTTTGGCTGTCTGCAAAGGAGAGTACCATCTGTATCCAGATAAGGAGCTGTGGAGTTTGAACAAAGTACAAGGACTATTCCCTTTAATTCGGAAAAAAAAAAAAACCCAGATGTCTTATGGTTTGATCTGGTTACCTCTGAGAATTCTGTTCTCTTCAAGGATATGATTTCTCTCTCATCACACCCAATTTGGATCGAGGTACAACATGGAAACAAAGTAAAGACTGATGGAGTGCTATCTGTGGGGTGGGGGTGGGGGGACGGAAGCAGGATTGGGGGAAAACTGTAAAACTCAAATAATATCTTTAATAAAAATTTAAAAAAATCACAATAGCTGATTTATCTGTTAGTTTCTTTCCCCAAAAGTAGATTACTTTTACTTATCAATTCATACTTTTATTTGTATTGATCTGTTTTCTTCTTTTTTATATTGCTTTCTTTGATTTTGTTTTAATATTTATTCTTGTTTCATTGAGTTATTGTTTTCGGTTTGGTGCATTCAATTTTCAGAGTATTTGGTAACTGATTAAATTTCCCATCCTTAATTGAATCTTCACCTTGGTATTCTTTCCAAAGGTATATTTTTCATCTTTTAATTTTTTTTTTTAGTAAAAAGTTTTTCATATCTTTTTCCAGTCGCTGATTTCTTGTTGTTTCATATTAAATATTAAGGAAATTATTACCTGGATAGGGTTTTGTATTTTCTAAGAAGACATTTATCTTTTGTTTTCAACTTTCATTTCTTTTCCATTTTTTCTCTCCAAATATTCTCATTTTATTTATATGGTATAATTATCTCTTAAAAAATAAAAGAAGGGAAATTAAGTATTGCAGTGAATGGAGCAGTGGCGTTGGAGTCAGGAGGATATGAGTTCAAATTCAGCCTCAGACATTTGATAATTACATAGCTGTGTGACCTTGGGCAAGTTTCTTAACCTCATTGCCTAGCAAAAACAAAATAAAACAAAATAAAACCAAAAAAACTTAAGAAAATAAAAGATACATATTTAGAAGTATGCCCAAAGTGCAATAAAACTACTTTGATCTTGCATTATCACTGCTGTGTCTATATCCAAAAGATATGAAATATGGAAAAATATCCATAAGTACAAAAATATATATAATAGGTCATGTTGTAGTCACCAAGAATTGGAAATTGGGTAGATGCCCATCCATTGAAGAATGGTTGAACAAATTATGGTATAAACTCCTTCAGGTTGGGAGGTGAATGAAGTTGACTTCAGTGATTGTGTATGGGGTGGGGGTGGGGGACAAGTAACATTAACCTCTAAGTGTCTGGTGTTACAGTCATTCTTATATCACTGACTTCACAAGTAGTACTTGATTTCCTGAATAGTTTTAACAACAGTGGAGATATCTCGTTCATGGACAAGTTTTTTCCTATTCTGATCTGTATTATTGAATCTAAGAATATTTGTTGCCTGTGATTGCATCAGAATGGTCAGAAAATACATGTCAACAGCACTGAAAATTGAAAATCTTAGAATAAAATGTGGTGATTATTCAGCATATATATATATGTATATATATACATATATATATATATATATATATATATATATATATATATGATGTAACATTGTGATTTCTTGCTGCTGGCAGAACATGAAGCACATCACAGACATTTTAATTGTGTATACAAATAATTCTTGTGACATTAATTTATGATTATGGCAATTCCATTGGTAGATAAATAGAAAAGCATATTTTGTTACAGGAATATAGCATGAAAATGGGAGTAGTAGACCTCGTTGATCAACTCTTGGCATCACAGGCGTACATTCATTCTATAAAATGGTGCAGTCAATTTATCACTGATTTCATTTAATTGCTCTGGTCAATGGTTATATTATCTAGTCACAAAATTCTAACAGCATTACAAAACTTGATGTACAAAGTTCAGAGCAAGGGTCATTGATGACCTCCTTTTCAGAATACCTGTGTGTAGTTGCATGCAGATCACCTGGCAAACCATCAGTTAATCCTGTTCTTAATATGATACATTTTTTAGAATCATATTCATTCTAAAAAGTCTTGCAAATCTTATTGTAAGGTATATAGAGCATGTAATGTTGAAAAATACATATTTTCCAATTTAGGTTCATTTATATGTAGTTAGGAATAAACTTACTAATTAACTCCAACTATAACCAATGCCTTGTAAAATTCCTCTTTTGATCCAAAGTTCATGCAGTGTACCCGCAGTTCAGATTTTTTATCCTCCTTGCTGACTTGCTATCTAGTGGCTGGGACCTCTACTCTTGTCAAGTTATTGGGACCTGGACTGCACTATGGCTAAAAATCTCCCACTGACTTTTCTGCTCCCCCACCTCCTAGACTTTACTTCCCTTTTTTCTCCTAAAGAGATGGACTTTCACAGATCTTCCATGATTCCTACTAATCAAAAATACTTTGGATTTTTATTTTAGCACTGAAAGAGTTAATGTGATGTAATACTATGGTTCTGTAAGAAATGATGAGAAGTCAGTTTTTTTTTAAAAGGTCCAGAAACACACTCATATACTATATATATGTCAATGCTGAGTGAAGGGAGCAGAACCAGGAGAATATTGTACACATTAACAAGATTGTGTGATAATCAACTTTAATGTACTTAGCTCCTCTTGTCAGTTCGGGGATCAAGGACAATTATGAAAAAAATTTGTGCTAAAAAAATATTATCCACATCCAGAGAAAGAAATATAGAGACTGAATGGTGACAAAAACATTAATTTTACTTTTTAAAATTTCTATTATGTATGTTTTCTTTTTCTCATTTCTTCCCTTTAATTCTGTTTTTTTCATGACATGACTAATATGGAGATATGTTAAACATGATTGTATATGCATAATCTATATCAGATTTTTTTTTGTCTTAGGGAGGGGGAAGAAAGGGAGAAAGGGAGAAAAATGTAGAACTAAAAACAAAAAGATGCACGTTGAAAACTTTGTATATAATTGAAAAAATTTAAAAAATAACATTAAAATATAAAAGCTCTTGCTTCTAGGAAGTCTTCTTGAGTTTATATTTCTGTTGTACTGTTCTCTGAGGCATGTGCTAAGTGATTTTTAGAAATGTTTTCATATTCTGTGTTTCAGAATTCTTATACTCACATTAGCTGCTTATGATAGGGTATTTTTTTCTTCTTTGTTCATTCTTCCAGACTTCTTCCTATTTTTAGACTTAGTGTTATTCTAGGTTCTGATGACTTCTGGAGCTAAAGTCTAGACTACTCCTTTTGCTGTTTTCTTTGGATGGTGAGTGCTGTATTTTATAAGACGATGAGAAATTAACTAGGAAATGTCAGACTTTCATAGCTACTAATTCATGCAATATCTGATTACTGTTTCCATGATTGGAGGTCTGCTAGTTCTTAGGCTTAGTTTATTTCTGTTCAATAATAGACTATACTTGCTTTCTATTCTTATTGGCTAAAAGAAAAGATCTGGAAGTTCAAAGTGGCAGAATTTTAGACTATCTTTTGGTTTGCTATTATTTTCTTGGTTATTTCTCTTTAGAATAGGATAGATAAAGGAAGATTGTGTTTTGATTCTTGGACTTAAAGCAAACTGCTCCTACTTCTGACTTTTTTCTTTCTCAGAATACCTTTCAGGATCTCCCTAAAGAGGAATGGTATCACATTCAGCATCTGTAATAATTATTTCCTTTGTTCTTGTTAATTTAAAATTTTTCATGATTATCTCACTGTCTGATCTTTATGACTGGAATAAATGTTGTGTCACACACACAAACACATAAATACACACACACAAACACATACATGCACACACACAACAACAAAAAGCTACCAAACTGCCTCAAGTTTAGTTACACCACACTTCTGGAGTGGAGCCAAGATGGCAACCTGAGGATTTGTTCCCAGAGCTTTTCCCTCCCAAACATAAATGAAGCCTCCAAACTGACATTCAAGTTACAGATCTCAACAAGCAAAAGAGAATATCCAAAGTACTTTTCATTTGTAGGCATCATGGAGGATCTTCTGTGAAAGTCCATCTCTTTAGGAGAAAAAAGGGAAATAAAGTCCAGGAGGTGGCAGAGCAGAAAAGTCAGTGGGAGATTTTTAGCCATAGTGCAGTCCAGGTCCCAATAGCTTGACAAGAGTATAGGTCTCATCCACTAGATAGCAAGTCAGCAAGGAGGATAAAAAAATCTGAACTGTGGGTACACTTGGGCATAAGACAGGGCTGGGTTGGGAACAAACCACTGCTAAATGAGAACCTGGAAACAGAGGAGGGGATAAACCTGTTCAAACATTTTAGACAAAGACAAGTCAAGGATCATACCCTGGCCCTACCAAAAAAAAAAAAAAAGAGGAACAAGATTGGACCTATATCCCCTTCACCACAGGAGAAGTGCTAAAACAACGGATGAGCGAAGAACAATAAGAGTGCTTACTATAGAGAATTACTTTGCAGATAATAATGATAACAATGCCATCTCTGAACAAGAAATCAGTGAAAAATCATTCACAGGGCAAGTCTCAAAACAAAAACTCATAGGAGAACTAAAAGAATTTTAAAACTAAAGAAGAAAAATGGAAAAATGAAATGAGTCATGTAGGAAAATTATGAAAAACTGACCAGGGAATTCAACACTTTTACACTTTTAAAAAGGAAATACAAAAGGTAATTGAAGAAAAATAAAATTCTAAAAATTAGAATTGAACAAATAGAAACTAATGAATCTCCAAGACTACAAGATTCCATCAAGCAAAATAAACAAATTTGAAAAACTGAAGAAAAGATAAAATACTTTTTAGGAAAAACAAATGACCTAATGGATCCAGGAGAAATAACATATGAATCATTGGAATACTAAAAAGCTTAGATTTAAAAAAAAAAAGAATCTGGAAAACATCACGCAGGAAATTATCAAGGAAAAGTGTCCAAATCTATTGGAAGAAGGAGACAATATGGCAATTGAAAGGATACACTGAATCCCTCCAAAAAGTGACCCCAGGATAAAAACTCCAAGGGCTGTTTTAGCCAAGTTCTAGAACTCTCAAATAAATGAGAAAGTACTGCAAGCAGCAAAAAGCAAATAATAATAAATATAATAATAATAGATACAAATGAAACACAATCAGACTCACACAGGACTTGTCAGCCTCAAATTGAAGGACAGGAATAGCTTGAATACCATATATTGTATGGCAAAGGACCTGGGATTACAACCAATAATTTACTACATTGCAAAATTCAACAGATACTGCCAGGGGAAAAGATGGATATTCAGTGCAACAGAGGACTTACAGAAATTCCCAAACAAAGACCAGAACTGAACAGAGAATTCAATCTCTAAAGACACACCTGAAGAGATACATAAAAAGGTTAATGAAATGGTGAAGAAGACAAAACAAAACAAAACAAATGTTATTCAAGATCATCAAATTGTGTACAACTCTAAAAGGGAAGATGTAACACTTTCAACTTTTGAGATTTTACTTCTCTTGGATGATTAAAGGGTCGAATTTATTTGAAGAGCTTGGACTTAGAGGATATGGTATAATTGTGTCTTGTCTCTCCATTGAAGAAGTTCAAGCTGACATCACTATGAGGCAAAAAGTCTTGATGAAAATCAGGGGTGTTAATTCTAAACTTAGGTATCTCAGCATCCTTTGATGGACTTCAATTGTGCTGTGCTGACTTTCTCTGGTGAGGGCAACAAAATCTGGGTGTTTCTGAATCAATGTCTCCCATAATTTACATAACTTTATTTATATACAGTTCTCAAGTGAGACCTTCAGAGTCTTCCAGTACTTAGAGCCATTTAAGATTCTTATAGCTATTTAAATCAAGATTTGACTTAGTCTTTACTTCACTTAAGAAGGGGTTAAGTACCCTGGGTTTGGAGAAGGGATAAAGTGTGGGAGAAAGTAGGCTTGGGGGAGGGGTTAAAGTTAAAGTTGTTTGTGAACTGGTATGGCTTTTGAATGATACTTTGACTCATGAGGATTATGTGTCTTTCCAGCATATTTGAAAAGAGGGTAAGGAAAAAATTATTACAATTTGATGTAGTTCCAGATTCTTAAAAAGTATACTTCTACTCAGACAAAAGAGGGGAGGACACTTAGTGACTTTGAAGCAATGCTGCTTATCACACAATCAATGAATCAGTGAGTGATGGTATTTTGATAACAATATGAGCTTACCAATCAATGAATTAATTGAGCTTTTATTGATGATACCTAATTAATAGTATCTAAGTGAAAAATAACACCAGGTGAAGAGGCATAAAGATTTATAATTTTATAGGGAGAGAAGGGAGAACACAATTAATTCTTTTCAATAGATTTAGCCCAGAGAGGGAAAAAGATATATTCCTAGTTGGGTTTAAAAATCTTACTCTACATGAAATGGGGAGGGCAGATGAAGGGAAAGATAAGGGAAGAAGGGAATGATAAAAGGGAAGGTGAAGGTATTAGTGAAAATAAACTAAAAGTCAAATTTCAAAAGAACTTTTCTTTAAAATTTATTTATTTTTATTCATGTGCAGATGTATATTTTAAGTTACAAAATTTCCTCCCACCCTTCCTTTCCACCCCACTACCCTCAGAAAGAAATAGTCAGGTTAGCATTGTACATACATATTTTGATAAACATGTTTACAATTTAGTAATTTTCATAATGAGGAATTAGGATTAAGGGAAAGAGACACATAAGAGATAATTTTTTTATAAAGTGTTCATCAGATTCCAAAGGTTATTTTTTGTGTGTGTATGTTTAGTTTTGTTTTTCTTCTTTTGAATGGGAATATTATAGTCCATAGTCAGTCAAATACAGTTGTCCTACCTCTCTGGACCACTGAGAGGAGCTGCTTCCATCAATGTTGTTCATCTCCCAATGTTATTGTTGATGTGTACATTGTTCTCCTGATCCGACTCTCTTCGCTCAGCATCATACCATGCTTCTTTATAATCCGACTATTTATGGTTTCCTATAGAACAATAACATTACATAGTATTCATGTACCATAACTTATTTATCTATTCCCCAATTATTTCCCTTAATTTCCAATTATTTGCCACTATGAAAAGAGCTGTTATGAATATTTTGGAACATATGGAACTTTTCCCTTTTTTTAATAATTTCTTCTGGATATAGAACTAGAATTGGAATTGCTGGGTCAAAGGGTATGAACAGTTTTATTGCTCATTAGACATAGTTCCATATCCAGAAAGACTGAATCCACTCACAGCTCCACCAGCAATGCATCAATGTCCCACCCTTCTTACAACCTCTCCAATATTGATCATTTTCCCTTTTTCTCATGTTGGTCAATCTAATTGATGTGAAATAATACCTTATTGTTTTAATTTGCATTTCTCTAATTGATAATGATTTGGAGCATTTTTTCCTATGATTTATATAAAACTTTAATTTCTTCTTTTGAAAACTGTCAGTTCATGTGCTTTGACCATTTATCAATTAGGGAATGACTTGTGATCTTAAAAATTTGATGTAATTCTCTCTATATTTTAATAATGAGATCTTTATCAGAAATCCTAGTTTTGAAGTGTTTCCCAGCTTTCTGTTTTCCCTTTAATTTTGACAACATTGATTTTATTAATTCAAAAAAAAGCTTAAAGGGAAAAGGGAATAGAACTTTAGTGAGAAGGAATACAAGGAAAGGAAAGAGAAAAAATAAAAGGGAAAGTTAATTAGGAAGGAAATACAGAATTAGTAATTCTAATGATAAATGTGATTGGCACGAACTTTTCCATAAAATGGAAGCAGATAGCAGAATGGATTAAAAACCAGAATCTTACAATATGTTGTTTGCAAGAAACACATTTGAAGCAGAGGTACACATAGGGTAAAATGTGTGTGCCCTTTGTGTAATTAGGAAGGTCTGAACTCTTATCCTCAAGGCTAAGAATTCTAAGGATTCCGTCTTTTATTCTCACCTCACATCATCATCATCATCTTGAATTCACCTCATCCAAAGACCAGGACACTCCTGCTGTCTGTTTGCCAGAAGAACCACAAGGTGTACAGATACCTCGGAAAGGTACCTGGTACTCCCTGCAGCCACATCAAATCATATTCCCAATACAATGACTGAAAGTTCATATGTGTCAGGAGTGATACCAGCCAAGGCAAGAAAAACTAACGCCCTTGCTCCGTGTAATATTAAAGATTTTTGGAAAACAACAACAATAGCAACAGCAAGATCAAATTCAGATTGCTCTGGATCAGTCAGATGGGAATATTGTAGTTGGCAAAAAAAAAAACCTGCCTGTTGACAAAACTTCCTGCAGTTCTTAGGATGAATCTCTTCTGACCTCAGTGCAGTCTTTCTCTGGGTTTTGCAGGTACATTATTTCCTTGGATTGATCCTTCCCATAGCTTGCATGCCACCCTTTCTTGAATATTTCTGAGTTTGAGAGATTGATTTATAATTATTTTTCTGCTTGTTTTGCTCTCATTAGTGGCTTCAGTGGTTTGGTTGGGCAGCTCATGATTCTATCTAACTCCGCTTTTGTTATTCTTGATGGTCTGACCAAACTCTGCTTGGCTATAAATGGTTAAGATTACTTCCCATATTTTGCATGGAATTTTTTGCCTTTTTCTTGATGTACTGTGAGCTAAGGTTTCCAGGTCCCTGGTTTGGGATGGAGTTTCCTGGGGGATTCTCAGAACATTCATTCTACTATGGATGTTTTTCTTGGTAACATTGCCAATGATCTCAGACTTTTTTTTATTTCTATTTAATGAACTATCAGGCTTCCCATACAGTACTCAACTTGAAATCTTTCTCCAGCTGTCATAAGGTTTGGGAACAACCCCTGACTAGATTCTGGATGGATTCTATCTCCTGTATTACTATGGAGTTATAGGTCTGTTACCCTACTGAGTTCTCTTTAGTAACTTTTGTCATGAAACTTTGGCATTGTCCCCTTTCTAGACTCTGTTTTGGAACCTTTCTACCATTATGAACTTTTGTCTATTTTTTTTCTAAGTTTCATTGGTAGCCTCTCTCTCTCTCTCTCTCTCCTCTCTTCTTTCTTGCTCTCACTCTCCTGCTCTCTCACTCTCTGTCTCTTGCTCTCTGTGGGGTTCTTTTACACAGATGATTCTATTTGTCCTTGTTTGTATACATTAAGATAGCCACATAATTCAACCACTTCCTGGAGGAAGGCATAGATGAAGGATTTTCTTTATTACTTTTTTTTGATTATTGAAATTTTAGATCTTTACTGGATGCTTTTATGTGGCTTCTGATCTCATTTAGGTGCTTACATGCTGCCCTTTTCCACAATCTCTCCTTGTTGCTTTTTTCAAAGCTGCCACAGGCAGATATATAAAAAGTGAAAAATTAAAAAAATATTAATTTTATCATAATCCCATCATTAGAAATCCAGATGTGTGTTAATTAATCATTCAATATTTATAATTTTTCTATAATGTAAATGATATGTAAATAGAAACCAAAAATATATTGAGGATTATACTCCATGTCATTCAGTCATGTGCTTCAGAAAATAGGTTTCCCTTTCTTTTTCTTACAGTTGTTTTTATTCTAGAAAATTTCTACTCATTTATTAATTTATAGTTATATTTTGAATCATTACATTGGTGACTTTATCTCATCCTTCACCTGACCCTCTATTCAACTCCATTTATTAATTTGTGTCTAAAAACCAGCAGCTTACACAATAGTGAAATAGCATTTTAGCAAACAAGGAAAACTTCATACTTTCTCATTAAAAAAACCAAGAAAATTCATAAACTTGAGCCCTGAGGGTTCCAGGTTATTAAGCAACAAAATTAAACAAAATCCAGGAATAAATCAATTCCTTCCCCTTCCTTTTTATATGTTTCTTAGTTGTATTAACTTATGAAATCATTTCTGGTGGTGATATAGTTAGCTATTTAATTATGGTCTTTAAGATTTTAAGAAGAAAGTATTTTTAGGCATAATGGGAAAGGGGACCTGGTAATTAATTTTGTTTGTTTAAGAAATAGTTTGGATGACCTTAGTAAAATTATATATTCATATAATTTTTAAGTTAGAGACTTTAGAGATATATTAGTCTGTCCATTTCATTTAACAGATGAGGAAACTGAAGGGAAGGGACAATTTCCCCAAGATCAACATGTTTGCCTCTCAGTTTTCTCCAAATACATATCCAGGGACAGACTCTTCTGATAATCCTTTACTTGACAAATATCAAATTAATCAAATTCTATATTTATTTATTTATTGGGAAAATTACTCTATTAAAGCTTTTATTATTTTGATTAACTTTTAAATTATTTAAACTTTAATTAATGGATTCATAACAAAGTTTAAAAATAACAAAAGAATATACATGAACTGGAAAATTGTTATAATTAACTAGGCATTCCCTTTAAACATATGATAAATTTATCATTAGATTTCATTTTCTTTTTTCTTCCTTTCTCCATACCCCAGAGAGTTACCATTACATTATTGTATTAGACCTTTTATAATTTAAAAAAAAACTTAATTGAAATTTAGCTGGGGTTTTCTTGTTTTAAGTGCCCAATATGAATCAACAGTGTGAAATGATAGCAAGAAACTTATTTTCTTCTTAATTTGCATTAAGGGTGTCATAGTCTCTAGTATGAAGGAGGATATTTAGAAACTGGAGACTGTTTAGAGAAGCAGAACCAATATGGTGAAGAGTTTTGAATTCATTCTACATGAGATTAAGTTGAAAGATATGCTTATGTTTTAGCATGGAAAAGACATGATTTATAAGGTATGAAAGTTTTGTTAAAACATTTGAAAGAATGTCAGATGAAATATAGATTGACTTGCTCTGCAAACCCATAGAATATAGAACAAGAATTACAAGAAGAAGATGAGAAATCTATAATTCCCATTTGTCCAAAATAGGAATATAGTACCTCGTCTGCAAAAAATGATTCTCCTTACTGAAGATCTTCAAGGAAAGCCCAGACTGAGAAAATTACAGAGGAAATTCCAGTTTAATCCTATATTTAATTTTATTAATTTGAAAGATCATTTTATATTTGAGAATCTCTGAAAGAATTGAAATGTTGAATAGGAAATATTAATTTTGAGCTATAAAACTTGTGTCCTTATTCTCTAGATTCTGATATCTTTTTTCCTTCATTGACCTTTCAGTTTTATTGATATTCAGAGAAATTAGTTTCCTTAATCTTACAGCTTTCTTATCAAAATTTCTCAGTAATTTCTCACTTTTCTCCTTTAGCCAGAAAAATTGGAAACTAAAGAAAGGCAAAGATGCTGACATGCATTTATATTTTAAGAGTCATTTGCTGGTGTGTGCATTCTGTACAGCAGTGACATGTGTGTCATCTCGTAGTCCCATGTAAATCATTTCTTATTGAGTTTCTTAACACTTCTTCTTAATGACTTCTTGTTAAGTTTCTATTAGAGATATAGCAGTAATCTGGATTTTAAATAGCCAGATATTATTATGCCTACTTTTCACAGCTTAAAAAACTTGCTGAATGCCTTTAAAATGAAGGTCCAGTTCATTCATAATACTAATTCACTTATTTCCCATTAAAGTCTGGGAGTTTCAATATTCATGATAGGGAGAAATGTAAAAAAAACTCTAAAACCTTTCACATTTTATTAAGGCATTATGGATTATTATTCTTTAATTTGAGAGTTAAATTAGTTATTCTAGAAGCAGTGACAACCAGTAAAATGGAAAGGGCTATGAGTTGCAAAAATGAAAAGAGAGGAGTCAATGTGATCTTGATTGGTAATAGTCATTAAATATGCTAGTTATGAGTTTTGACTATACAGAAATAATTGATTCAAGATTAACCAATTATTACTGTTTTCCAGAAGGTATATCTGGTGTGCTGCTTCCCTGAGTATATTATGCACAGTGTTAGATGAAAATCTAATGTCAGAAGGTGAAATTTAGATTTAACTAAACATTTTATTTTAGTGAAAGGATCATGGGGAATGGTATACCAATTTTAAAAGTAGAATTTTCTCCTTTGACTCCATATATATTTTTTAAGGAATAAAGCAAGCTCTGCAGAGGTGACAAGTGTGAAGTACCAATTCACTAAGGAAAATAATTGTGGCATAGCTTGTTCTTCACAGAATTATAATAGTCATTTCTCTGTTTCTCCTCTAAGAGCCATTATAAACAGACAGCTTATAAACAATAAATGAGAGGAAACACTCAGGAAAAGAAAACCTGGCATTTCAAAAGGTGGAGACCCAGATTTAACCATTTATTAGAATCCATTGTGGAGGGACTAAGTCTGAGATATCCTTGTGATAACAAATAAGCAGGTATGGAAATTCCGTCTGTCTGAAGCTTGACTCTTTGTTTACATATTCTAATCTTTGAGAATTGCCAAGAAATTAAGCTGTACAGAGCTATATAGCTCTGTACTAGATATTGTGATGAGTACAGAGACATAGAGATCTACCTTCCTTTCACCAAGGATTTAATGTCTTATTGCAATGACCTAGAGATCACAGATAAAGGGCCAGAAGGAATGTCTGAGATTATCTAATTCACTTCTTCATTTTATAGTTAAAGATACTGAGGACCAGGAATGTTGAATGAATTACTCAAGGTTATATAGATACAAGGTGTCATATTCAACAATTGAACTTGGATTCTCCATCTTCAGAGCCAGAGTTTTTCTTATCTACCATATCTTTTCCCATGAAAACTTAAATAAAATGAAATATATGCATAATGGTTTAAGATACCTCCAGGTTTGTAGAGAAAAGATTACTGATATTGGAGGGAGAAAAGATAGTATTTTTCTTTGTTTTCATTCATTGGTTTTGTAATCTTTGGGGATTTTTTCAATCTCTATGAGAGTATATTTTTTTGCTTTTTGTTGTCAATTTGAAGTAAAAATTTTGTAGAAAATCAGGATTTGAATCCAGTTCTTCTATTCATTTCTGGTCTGAGGTTTCCCTTTATCTGTCCTGAATTCAATTTCTTCATTAGTAATGTAAAAGCTGAGGGTACGACTGCATAAAATGATTTCAGTAAATAAGCATCATTTCATGAAATGAGGACAAATTAGGGAAGATTTTATGGAGAAAGCTAAAACAGTGTTTAATGATGTGGAGAATTCCAATAGGACAGAAGGGACTCTAGGTTTGGGGAATACTTGAAGGGAAACTGCTGAGGCAGGGAAGTGTAGGATGTGTTTAGGGGGGAGATACAGCAATGAATAAATCAATTTTCTTTTAGAGCTGAACTGTCAGGTTAGACAGAGTGATGGGAGATAAAACTAGAGAGGTAAATAGAAACTTGACTGAAGAAGTTAATACTAAAGAATCTACTTTATTCTTTAAGCTATGGGAAGTTAGTGAAACCTTTGGAGGAGTGGACTTGCATGAATAAAATGTTGCTATAGCATGACTACCTCAAAGACATATAAAGGCTGATTGATGTGGGTATGACTGGAGATCAAAAAGCCAATGAAGAAATCTAAAATGATGAGGGTTAATAAAAATAATAATATATAAAAGCAATAAAAATAATACTAATCAAAGCAACAGCAAAAAAAGACTTTTAATGTCTGTAAAGCACTTTAGATGATATTTTATCTTTACAATAACTCTCTCAGGTTATTGCCATTCCATTTTCCAATAAGGAAACTGAGGCACAAAGAGGCTACATGAATTTTCTTGATTAACACAACCAGAAAGTGTC
This sequence comes from Macrotis lagotis, assembly GCF_037893015.1. Classification (NCBI taxonomy): domain Eukaryota; kingdom Metazoa; phylum Chordata; class Mammalia; order Peramelemorphia; family Peramelidae; genus Macrotis; species Macrotis lagotis. The sequence goes on along the minus strand of NC_133658.1, from coordinate 106,490,356 downwards.
TGATATAGGATCTGAATGCAAATCTTCCTCTTTCCATACCTAATTCTCCCAAACTATTCTATTTAGCTGTTATAATCTAAAGTGGTAAAAATGGAAATGGAAAGGAAGAAGATGATTCAAGAAATTTCTTTAAGAAATTGTGAGAATTTGACACTATTTGTTTTGGGGAAAACTCTTTTACATATAATTCTTCAGTTATTCAAACCATTTCCCTACTCAATAGAATGAGAAGTGAAAATAGGGAATAACTTTAATTTTTTTGGTATTAACTAACTGAAGTAAGCATTTAGACTTTAATTAGCAATTCCACAAAGATAAATACATGGGGCATTAGAAAGACTTCAAAATGAAAGAATAATCTCTAATATGGGAAAAATCACATGAGAACTGACAGTTATATTCGAAATGTCACTGAGCTACATATTTATCCAAGGCAATTGTCATGGCCTTTTTATTTTTAGACAAAATAGAGGATCATCTCTAAGAGATAGAGTGGTGATTATTTCCAGGGCTGTTTTATTCTACTGTTACTATCTTTGGGTTAATTATTTTATTCCTACTGACTTCTGGGGGGTGATCATGGATAAGCTCTATCCTGGAGTTGTATACAAGGTTAACTATATAGTGTGACCCTCTCTGTTTTCCTACTCTGATGGGAGGTTAAAAGTAATATCATGTCTAGCTTTTACATTTTATGTTATCATTCCTGTTTCACAATTATATTGAGAATGGAATCTGTATCCCTTTTTTTCTTTGTGAGAAAATCATTTTCCTGAAAGCTGATGTTATATGAGTGAAAAGGTGAGCAATAAACTAATATGTGAGTTAAGTAACTCTTCACAAAGCAACCAGTCCTTTCATTTTCCATCTTCAGCAACTAATATAATATGCTTCACCATAGGAAAGATTTATTCCTGATGTATAAAGAAGGATTTACAAGGAATGGGTCCAGTTCTCCTTGTAGGTTTTGAGATGTTATTAACTCTTATTTGTTTGGAACTAGCTAGACTGCAAATCATATCTGACAACTCACAAATGTAGCTCATCTCTGACCTCAGAGTTTGATATTAATAGCATGTGGTGTCAGCATGTGGTTGATGCTTAAATGTATCTAAATGAAACATGAATAGTGGCTGGTATTTGGAATACATTAAGAGAAACAGCAACTGGTTTCATAATTTATTTCAGGATACCTTTGAAAAGACAGTCTGAATACTTGGATTCTAGCCATGTCTCTTCCCTTGACATAATCCTGTAACATTCAGCAAGAAATCTATAAAGAAAGTGAATTGAATTGCATGGTTTCTATGTATTTTTTTTAGAATTCTATGATGACATATTTTATCTAGGGGATTGAAATTAATTTAAAAAAGCATGTTTCCAAAGTAATGGTAACATTTGGATTTGTATAGCTATTTATCATTGATTGCAAATAAGTACATATATGGTGCTATGATGGATTTGTCAATTGGACACAGGACACACAGGCTCTTTAAAGGTAAATGTCTGACTTCCCTTCACTTGAGAGATAAATAAATTTCTGCTGAGAAAGAGAGAGAGAGAGAGAGAGAGAGAGAGAGAGAAAGAGAGAGAGAGAGAGAGAGCGCATAAGTTCTTGCTTAGAGGGAAATTTACCCAAGCTCATTGAGTTCAAATGATTACTGGATCTGAGGAATAAGAAGAAAGAAGAAAGAGAAGGAGGAGTAGAAGAAAACAAAGAAGAAGAAGAAGAAGAAGAAGAAGAAGAAGAAGAACAACAACAACAACAACAACAACAACAACAACAACAACAACAACAAGAAGAAGAAGAACAAGAAGAAGAAGAAGAAGAAGAAAGAGAAGTGGAAGGGGAGGAGGAGGAGGAGAAGTTTATAATGGGAAAAATTAGGGTCATTCTCATAATCTTTTTAAACTTAATCCTCTTTTAAAATAATTTATAGTTGTTAAAAGTTCAGTTTCATATTCAATTCCCTTTATTGTCTTTTGAAATATGTTCCGTTTTAAAAGAAAGATTCGAACTAAAAATGGCAACAACATTACTTATTTTAAAATCTATGGTTCCAACATTAAAATTAAAATTCAAAGTTTGATTTCTCCCTATGTGATAGCAGGTAAGTTAAACTCTATGAAAAGATACATTACAGTGACATTTTTCGAAGCAACAATGTATACACAGAGAGACTTTTGAATTGTGTCAGAGAAGAAATAAACATGGTCAGATCTACAGTTTTTCAGTTTGCTGCCTGGGAATATTGTCATTTGGGGCTATATGTTATGCTAATGTTATTGCAATATTACCTCCTTTGTATTCCAACAGGAATAGCATTTGTTGAAGCAAACTGCACCTCTCGTAGATCACTAAAATCTGTAAGTATCCAGTTTAAATGTTCACTGCCACTTCTGACTTCCTAAGGGACCATTTCAAAGTACTAGAAGATGGTAAGCAAATTAGTTATTTGATTCCAATGAATTAAGTTCAACAAAGCAGTTGTTTTTTTTTTTCCTACAACTTTGTTATTGCATCCCTTTCTACAGTCTTCTTTTGCATGTGATTAGTTCTGTTATCCAGACATCATTCCAGGAACCTGATGACTCCCATCTTTAATGTCAACCTTGTTTCAATTTGCTTTCCTAACATAATTCTGCTTCCATTTACCCAGAAAGCTATAATTTTTAAAGAATATATCGAGAACCTTATTTAATATATTGTTTATAATCTGCATACAGAGAGATCTGGGAAAGTGTGACACTGGTAAAATGTGAGAAAAATATTTTACATAGTTGATAACAGAAAGAATGGCAACTAGGTCTTAAATTAATTGTCTCTCTCAAGTTTGCCACATCAGGTGAGTGATTTTGTATGATGTTATTCTTTGAACTATTTTTGCTATTTGAGTCATTTTTATCATTAAAAAAATTTAAGTACATTAAATAAGGAATTCAGAAAATTTCTGGAGGTCATTCTTCTCTCTCTTGAAAGATATTTACTCCAGGAGATACTTATTATTATCATCATCATCATCATCATTATTATTATTAACAACAAAAATATATTCTAGTTGGCTGTATTTATGTCTTCTACCATTCGTAAATTTTAAACTAGATGAGAATATGAAAATTACATTATCCAACTATTCCAATATCAATCAGTACTTTTGTGCCTGACCTACAAAATACTAATTACATTGAATTGAACTGAATTGAATCGAATTTCCAAGACCAGATCTTGCTTTATTAATTCTCAATTAGGGTTTTTCTGTTTATTTTGTCTTGTTTTAGTAGAAAAGTAATATTTGTTGCCACAAAAATTCCTACTCCACAAATTCTAGCTTTTTTTGATATTTCAATATAAGCTTTTTCTGTGTAACAAGCTTTCATTTTAAGTACTGAGAAAGCTGGATGAAATATATATCTGCTGCATTAGAAGTCCTCATCCATAGCAATGGCTTTCAGTGGGTTGATGGTTTGCTTCAATCTGCATATCCATCCCGGGGAAGAAAATTCTATTTTCAATAACCTTTGTATTGCATGAGGAATCAAGAATTGCTATAACATCAATGCTGCAAGCATAATAATTCACTCTGGCTCACTAACATGGTCCTCCTTCACTTTCTGTTGTTTTGGAGTATGGCTTTTGTCATCCAGCCAGCTGACTAATGTTAGTTACAACATCATAACTCAATGAAATGAGTCAGTACCTTTCATGAAAATATTCTCTGCCAGGCAAGAGCTGTGGGCTTCATGATACTTTCCATTTCTTCATATGGGATGGTAACCTTTCAAGGAAAAATGAAATTATTGTTTGTGCTACTTATCTCTCTCTTAGGACTTTGAATTAGGTCACAAAAGACAAGTGCTTTCTTTTCTTCTGCTGAGTTTTTAAAAGTAAAGCAACAGCACCAAACAAGATTTACTCTTAAGTACTCACGAATTGCTTTCATGAATGTAGCAAATTAGGAAAGTTTCTACTCTGGATCTGTGTTTATTTTTTTCTTTATCCATCCCTCTCTGCCCTCCTTTCTTCTTCCTTTTTTTCTTCTTCGCTTCCTTTATTCTTCTTTCCTTTCTTCCTTTCTTCCTTCTTTCCTTCCTGCCTTCCTCCCTCTCTCTCTTTCTTTTTCTTTCTTTCTTTCTTTCTTTCTTTCTTTCTTTCTTTCTTTCTTTCTTTCTTTCTTTCTTTCTTTCTTTCTTTTTCACAAATGGATATTCTTTCTGCCTTTTAAGTCAGCAGATTACATGTTCTCATAAAGAGCAATACATGAAAAGCCAGTCATTTTTACCCACACTTTAGTTCCATGAAAGTTATAGTTGAGCTCTGGTGCAAAGAGAATTCTTTTCCAATGCAAATTGCTTTTCTCAAATTCACTAGCCAAACATGGTTCATGGGAACAGAGGAGGGAATTGCAAGTTAAAGGATAGCTTTTGCTTCCTTCTTCATGTTTTCATGAATTCAGACAATTTCCATGTGATAAGTAGCATTCATAGCAAGAGTTGTTTAGAAGCAAGAGGAGTTTTCATGTTTATGAGTATAAACATTCAAAATAAACCAGCCACAGTCATTGAATTTGTATCTGCTTTTGTATAGAAAGAGGTAAACTATTTAAAAAGAGCAGAAGAGCACATGTTTCAGGAATTCTCTTTTTCTGAAGCTTACTAGAGCTGGGGGAAACTATGACTGGTGGAATAAAATTGACCAACAGAAAAGAATAATAAAATAACAGGAATAAATAATTGAATAAATAAGTGTGTAAGAAGACAGCACCTGTATCCCCTTTTGTATCAAACAGAACCATATAATCTTTTTGCCATTTAAATATTCAGGCAACCAGAATTTTACAGGAAGAAAGGGGAGACAAAAAAAAGGTTAGTAGAGAAGGCAAGCTTCCTAATAAACATATAGTTCTTTTCTAGAAACATGAGTTAAGAGTTTCTATATGGTTTATCATAGAATTTAAATGAGGAAATGGCAATTTGAACTAATCATATTTGGTACGGTTTTTATTTATTGTTTTGTTAGGAATATAATCTATTACAAATACTGTTTCAAACAGGGAACGTTAGGTAATGGAGAGTAGCTAGACCAATTATCTGTAAATAATTGTTTACAAAGGGAAAATTAAAATCTCTGTCACCTGATAGAGATTTGGCATAAGCCAAATGCCATTTCACCAAATTTCTACTAAATTATCATCTCACCAAAAACAAAAAAACCTTATTAATATTTCTTTGACCTTATGATTTGTCATATAAGGGCACAGTGATATATAATTTAATTTCCTTAAGGAATCCTAATACACTATTGGTGGAACTGAGACCTGACCCACTTAAGAAAAGTAACAATATAACATTGATCCAAATGGGATCCAAATGTTTATACTCTTTGACCTAACAATGCAACTCTTGGACTTAGATGCTAAGAAGTTAAATAACAGAAAGCACTTATAGAAAACAAATGTCAACTTATTATGGCAAAGTAATATATATATGTATATATACATATATATATATATTACACACGTATATACTTGTACAGATATGACATAAATGCATTATTAATATATTCAATTACATATATAGATTTATATGCAAACATAAATACATATACATTCAATGTATACAATTATTCATTTACATCACTATTAAGTATTTCATGTAAGTGTATATGTACTTACATATATCATATTTCTGTACAGTCAGTATTCCAATAAATATATAGCATATATGTATACATGTATGCATATGTTTGCATATATATTCCACAGGAAATTATGAAAATAAAGAAAATAGAATAAATGGGAAGAATTGATGTGAGATGAAGAAAGTATAATTGATACCCAATAAATTCAATTTCACAATGATATACATGTAGAAGAGTAAGAGAATGAAATGGAACTTATTTTATTTATAATGACCATGGTTCCTTTTTAATGAAGAGATACAGAACCATTTCTATGCAGTGTTCCTTATGTTGTCAAATATTATGTAAGTTTTCTTAAATGGGAGGAAAGACTCATTGAATAGTAGAGAGGTATATTTAGGAATTTGTGTAATATAAAAAAAGGAACACACTAAATTAAAAAAAAAACAGTTGACATATAAAGGATATGCACAAACAATTTACAGATGGGGAAATCAAACCTATTCATAGTCATCTGAGAAATTGCTCTAAATCATTGCTGATTAGATAAATGCAAATTAAACCATCTCTGAGGTACCACCTCACACCTCTTAGGTCAATATGACCAGAAAGAACAGTGATCAATGTTGAAAGTGATTTGGGAAATCAGGGACCCTAATACATTATTGGTGGAGTTGTGAACTGATCCAATCTTTCTGGAGAGAAATTTGGAATTAGGACCAAGGGGCAATGAAATGTGCATATCCTTTGATCCAGCAATACCTCTTTGATCCAGGCTATATCCTGAAGAGGTCATGAAAAAAGGGTAAAAACATACTTGTACAAAAAATATTCATAGTAGCCCTGTTTGTGGTAGTAAAGAATTGAAAATTCAGTGACTGTCCATCAATTGGAGAATGACTGAACACACGGTGGTATATGTTATGGAACACTGATGTTCTTTTAGAAACTAGGAGGGATGGAATTTCAGAGAAATCTGGAAAGATTTTCATGAATTGATGCTGGGTGAAAGGAGCAGAACTAGAAAGACATTGTACACCCTAACAGCAACATGGGTTGATGATCAAACTTAATGAATTGCTCATTCCATCAGTGCAATAATCATGGACAATTTTAGGGTATCTGCTATGGAGATTGCCATCTTTATCCAGAGAAAGAACTGTAGAGTTTAAACAAAGACCAAAGACTTAACTTCAATTAAAAATAAAAAAGATGTCTTATATACTACATAATTTTGCAATTACTAATATTTTATTTTTTTCCTTAAGGATATGATTTTTCTCTCAACTCATTCAATTTTGATCACTGTATAGCATGGAAACAATGTAAAGGTTATCAGACTGCCTTCTGTAGAGTGGGAAGGGGGAAGGAAGGGAGGATGGGGGAAAGTGTGTAAAATTCAAAACTGCCAAAAAATGATAAGTAGAAATTATTATTGTATATAATTAGAAAATAAAGAAAATGGTTATATCACTAAAAAAAGCAATGGACATATCTAATACATCACAGCAATTGAAAATGTATAAATGAATGAATATTAAGATTTTTTTGAAGGAGCTACCTGAATTCAAGGTTCAAAAATAACAAGTACTGTATTCCCTCATGTAATAAATATACCCCTTTTCAAAAAATTTGGGGTCTAAAAACTGGGAGCATCTTATACAGTGGTTGTAGACTTTTTTTTTTCACTTGGATTTCCCACTTTTTCATGCTTCTTGTCTTTGTGCTCATTGTTTCACTTTTTGTTACTGGTATTTTCTGTTATGCCACATTCTGCCCAGAAATGACTCAAGTTCAAAGTGTTCCAGTTTGCAAAAGGCAAGTCAGGAAAATGGTCTGATTTAGAGAGGGAATCGAAGATATGGCAATTGGAATGCCATAAAGATGGTTCAGCATGAGGCAAGAAGAATTTCTGATGAAAAAAAAAAGTTACTGATTTCAAAAGAGGATATAATTTGTGCTTCAGGTTCATGAAACAGAATGGACTAAGCATGCATCCAGCTACCAGACTTGCCCAAAAGATGCCGAAAACCTATGAGCATAAGGTCCTTGAATATCATGATGAATAAAACTTGAGTTCAATAACTTTATGCATTACTTTTTTTCAAATTTTTGGCCCCAAAGTTAAAGTGTGTCTTATACATGGGGAAATATAGTAAAAAAAGATAGAACAGGAGCCTTGAAAAAAAAGAGACTATTTATTCTGAGATGTTCATGATAGAAGCCAGTCTTATTCCTGTCCTTGAGAAAGGAAGCAGTAAAACATGATTCTATTCACTATATGGTCCTATATCTCAAATACTGTTGATAGTGGAAAGAAGATTTTTTAAGAAAGATTTTATTTCTTTTTCCCCTATTCTTGCTTCCTTCCTCCTATCCCCCACAGAAGGTACTCTGTTAGTCTTTACATTGTTTTCATGGTATATAATGATCTAACTTGAATGTGATGAGAGAGAAGTCATATCCTTAAGGAAGAAAAATAAAGTATAAGAGATAGCAAAATTGCATAATAAGATAATAGTTTTTTTTTTTAAATTGAAGGTAACAAATAGTCTTTGGTTTTTGTTCATACTCCACAATTCTTTCTCTGGATATAGATGCTATTCTTGTTGCACTGATGGAATGAGCAAGTCCATCAAAATTGATCATCACCCCCCTATGTTGCAGTTAGGGTGTACAATGTTTTTCTGGTTCTGCTAATCTCACTCAGCATCAGTTCATGCAAATCCTTTAATGCTTCCCTGAATTCCCATCCCTCCTAGTTTCTAATAGAGCAATAGTGTTCCATGACATACATATACCACAGTTTGTTAAGCCATTCCCCAATTGAAGGACATTAACTTAATTTCCAATTTTTTGCCACCACAAACAGGGCTGCCATGAACATTTTTGTACAGGTGATGTTTTTACCCTTTTTCTTAATCTCTTCAGGGTATAGACCCAGTAGTGGTATTACTGGATCAAAGGGTATGCACACTGTTGTTGCCATTTGGGCATATTTCCAAATTGCTCTCCAGAAAGTATGAATGAGTTCATAGCTCCACCAACAATGTATTTGTGTTCCAGATTTCCCATCTGCCTTCCAACACTGATCATTGTCCTTTATGTGCATATTGGCCAGTCTGAGAGGTGTGAGGTGGTACCCCAGAGATGCTTTAATTTTCATTTCTCTAATAAGTAATGTTTTTGGAACAATTTTTCATATGATTATGGATTGCTTTGATATCCTCATCTGTAAATTGCCTTTGCACATCCTTTGATCATTTGTCATTTGAGGGATGGCTTTTCTTTTGAAAATTTGACTCAGTTCTCTGTATATTTTAGAAATGAGTCATTTGTCAGAAATACTAGTTGTAAAAATTGTTTCCTAATTTACTGCATTTCTTTTCATCTTGGTTACAGTGGTGTTGTCTGTGTAAAAACTTTTTAATTTAATGTAATCAAAATTATCTAGTTTGTCTTTAATGATGCTCTCCATCTCTTCCTTGGCCATGAACTGCTTCCCTTTCCATAGATCTGACAGGTACACTACTCCTTGATCTTCTAGTTTGCTTTTAATATTGTTTTTTATGTATAAATAAAGTTTCTATTTTGATCTTAACTTGGCATAGGGTGTGAGGTGTTGGTCTAACCCAAGTTTATTCTATATTAACTTCCAATTTTCCTAACAGTTTTTAGCAAAGAGAGAGTTTTTATCCCAATAGCTAGAAACTTTGGATTTATCAAACAGCAGATTACTATAATCATTTCCTGCTATTCCTAGTCTATTGCACTGATCCACCACTTTATTACTTAGCCAATACTGGACAGTTCTGATGACTGATGCTTTATGATATAATATAATTTTAGATCTGCTAAGACACCTTCTTTTGCAAATTTTCATTGAATTCCTGGAAATTCTTGGCTTTTTTATTTTTCCATATGAATTTGCTTACAATTTTTTCTAACCTGAAATATTTTTTTTGGAATTTTGATTGGTAGGTCACTAAACAAAGTAGTATAACTTTGGTAGAATTGTCATTTTTATTATATTGGCTTGACTTATCCATGAGCAATTGATGTTTGCCCAGTTATTTAAATCTTATTTGATTTGTGAGAGAAGTGTTTTGTAACTGTTTTCAAAAAGAATCTGAGTCTGCTTGGCAGGTAGACTCCCAGGTATTTCATATATATATATATGGAGAGAGAGAGGGGAGGTTGAGAGAAAGAGAGAGAGAGAGAGAGAGAGAGAGAGAGAGAGAGAGAGAGAGAGAGAGAGAAAGAGAAAATTTTGAGGATTTATGAGGGTTTATTTTATATCCTGCAACTTTTCTAAAGTTGCTAATTATTTCTAGTAGTTATTTAGATGCTATTTTGGGGTTTTCTAGGTATTCCATAATGTCATCTGCAAAGAGTGTGCGTTTCGTCTCTTCCTTCACAATTCTAATTCCTTCAATTTCTTTTTCTTTTCTTATTGCTGAAACTAACATTTCTAACACAATATTGAATTAGTAGTGGTGATAATGGTCATCCTTGTTTCACCCCTGATCTTATTGGGAATGCCTCCAGCCTGTCCCCATTGCATATAATGCTTGTTGATGGTTTCAAATAGATACTGCTTATTATTCTAAGTAACAATCCATTTATTACTTCACTTCCTAGTGTTTTTAGCGGGAATGGTGCTGTATATTATCAAAAGCTTTTTCAGTGTCTATTGATATAATCATATGATTTCTGGTAGGGTTGTTATTGATATAATTAATTATACTAACATTTTTCTTACTACTGAACTAACCTTGTATTCCTGTAATAAATCCTACTTGATCATTATGTATTATCCTAGTGATAACTTGTAATCGTTTTGCTAAGATTTTATTTAAGATTTTTGCATCTATATTCATCAGGAAGAAAGGTCTATAATTTCCTTCTCTATTTTAATTGTTCCTGGTTTAGGTATCACCACACTCTTGGTGTCATAGAAAGAGTTGGGCAGAGTTTTGTCTTCACCTATTTTTCCAAAGCGTTTATAAAGAATTGAAACCAATTGTTCCTTAAACTTTTGATAGAATTCACTTGTGAATCTATCTGGCCCTGGAGATCTTTTTCTTAGGGAGTTCAATAATATCGTGTTTAATTTCTTTTTCTGAGATAGGGTTATTTAGGTATTTAATTTCCTTTTCATTCAATCTGGGCAACTTATACTTTTTTGGAAATATTCACCCATTTCACTTAGATTATCAAATTTATTGGCATAAAGTTGGGCAAAATGATTCCAAATTATTACTTTAATTTCCTCCTTATTGGTGGCTAGTTCACCTTTTCAATTTTGATACTAGCAATTTGTTTGTCTTCTTTCTTTTTTTTAAGCAAATTGACCAGAGGTTTATCAATTTTATTAGTTTTTTCATAAAACCAGCTCTTGATTTTATTTATTATTTCAATAGTTTTTTTACTTTCAATTTTTTAAATTTCTCCTTTAATTTTTAGAATTTCTAATTTGATATTTAATTGTTGGGTTTTAATTTGTTCTTGCTCTAATTTTTAGTTACATATTTAGTTCATTAATTTCCTTTTACTCTAATTTATTCATGTAGCCATTTAAAGATATAATGTATCCCCTGACAGACATCTTGAATGTAACCCATGGGTTTTGGTGTGTTGTTTCATTATTGTCATAATCTAGAATGCAATAATTATTTTTTCTATAACTTGTTGTTTGACCACACATTTTTAAAATTAGGTTATTTGAATATTAAGATTTATTAAGGATGCATTGTTGAACTGGTCACTTCGCAGTGTTGGATTCTAACTAGACTTGGCTTCTAGGCTGCCATTTGTCATTGCTTAATGTCTCTCCCATAAATTGTGAGCTCTTTGAAGGCAGAGACTATCTTTGTTTGTTTCTCAAGTTCTTAGCACAACAAAGTAAGTATTTAAAAAGATTTTGCTGACAGTGTCTTTTCTGGTCCTTTGAAGTTCATGGTGTTATAACATAAAGAGTGCCTATCCTCTAACACTTCTTTGCAGAAGGTCAGGAAAGGATAAGTACAAAGATGTAAAGAAATCCTGGTAACACACATTCAAAGCTATTTGGTGACCAGGATCAGAAATTAGCATCCCAACCATTTTTTCCTACTCACACAAAAAATTCTACTGCTGTTTATTTGTGCATGACTTTTCATGATCCCATTTAGTGTATTCTTGGCAAAGATATTGCAATGTTTGCCATTTTCTGTTCTAATTCATTTTGAAGGTGAGAAACTGAGGCAACCAGGATCAAATTACTTGTTCAACTAGAAAATGTCAGGGACAAGATTTGATTCAGGTAGATCAGTCCTCTATACACTGTGCTAACTAGCTATCCACAAGGGCAGTAAAAGGAGAGTTTTTCCATGCAAACCATTTAGATTTGTTAGATAATGATAAGTCACTTTAGTGTATGTATTGTCCAAGCTTGTCCATTTTTGCTTCTTTTTATACAACTTGTGACTGGCACAGTGCTTAAAAATATTTATTGTTATATGCAACGGATTTTCATTCAGGATCATTTTAAAATGCATTTCTTCAATCATGCAACAAGTGAAACAGAAATCAATAAGAAGATAGTTGTCCATGTCCATTAAACAGGCTTATCTCTGTGGGGATTTTGTACCTGGTATAAGGTCTAGCTCCCAAGCTTGTATCTCTTCCCTCTATCCCCAAAAGCACATGCACACTGTTACAAACATAATAGGATATTTTAGTTAGAAAAGCAAATAGTGGTCAGGGAAGCCACAAAAATGGGGGCAGTCATAGTGATGATATATCACTATTTTTATGGGGGGGGGGAAGGTTGGCAGGAAGTCAAGAATCAAGTATTAAGGTAAGGATTCATTGATACTAGGAGTCAACTTATCTCCTCCCAGGGATGGCTACTGGTTGACCAGTTTTTAGATTCAAAAAAGAACATAAAGAAAACAAAAAATAAAGAGGAAGTTGAGGTTGTGTGGACCAGGAAGTGAAGCTGGTTAAGTAGAAAATGAACCTGTGGCCACAAGCATAAAGGTAGAGGGAAATGGAATGCATTATTCAGAATAGGAATGTTAATGACCTGGAAAATTTGATTATTTCTTGATTTTATCCAATTGCCCAGCTATCATTATGAGAAAAAGTACCAAGCAAAAAATTTAAAAGAATAACCAATTCACAAAGTATCATTACCTCACAGAATTAGAGGTTCAAACAATAAGGCACCTTGGATTAAAAGAGATTCATCCTGAGTAAAATCAGGCTAAGAGCTACTAAAGCACATGTCCAAAATCACAAAGCTGCTCAGGGGTCAGAGCCAGAACTTAGACCCCACTCTTTATACCATGTAATAAATGAAACACATTCAGCAAGATGTGATCTGGCAGTTAACTTCCTTAATTTCTATGCTAAAATTTTGCTAAGCATCAGGATTTTGAGCTCTACATTAATTTAAAGAGGTCCATAAATTTTCTTCAAAATCAACCCAGTTTCTTAATGTTTAAATAATGTCATTCTACAACCAATAAAACAGTATAGTTATATGAGAGAAAAATGACTGAAATGTTTCAGAATATTAAAAACTATCTCTCAGAAGTTAAATTTTAATAGATGAGAAGTAATATGTGGAACTACTGCATATGCGTGCATGTAAAGGGCCAGCCCCTGGGAGTGATATTCACATATCCTTGGTGACTTTTTCCATCAAAGATGTGTGGATTATTGCTCATTGTATAGATCCGTTGGCTCACCAGTGAACCCTGACTTGGGATAATCTGTGGCTCCAGAGGTGGTCGTAAAAGGTTTTTCTGATAGAGAAGTATGCAGATTTCTAAGAACAAATATTGTAATTTACCCAGGAAATTGTGAAACTGGGTCTCCTTTAACTGGTCCGAGAAATTTTTTCCTATATAGTCTGAGTTTCCAAAAATAAAGTTGGTAGATTTTCACTTCCTAACCTTTTGTATTTGGGTATGTTTGTTTACCCAACTTGACTCGCGGAAGTTCATGTCCAGATCAACACCAGAGCTATGGCGGGCTATACATGCATACATGTGAGTGTCTGTGTGTGTTTGTGTACATGCATAGGAAATCAAATAACAGAAAAAACAAACAAACTTTGATTCAAATTATGCCTTCGACAAGTATAGTATGACCATGGGTATGACCATTAGTTACTAATTGTTATGATTTGCAAGTAATAAAAGCAACTAGTGTTTATATTGTAATTTAAATTTATATTTTGCTTTGAAAATAATCACATTTTATTCTCACAACATGGAAGAGATTTCATTTCTCCATTGTAGAGATAAAGAGAGTAAGGTTTTAGCTTAGCCAAATAATTTATTTCCTGTCTACAATTGGACACCTTTGCCTTAAAAGATAATGATGTGCAGGGAAGGTGTAGAATTAAAGAATTTACTTACTGAGACTTCCCTAAATCAATGAGTGTCCAGATATAGTTCCTACTTCTAAAACTCTAAGTTTAATCGAATACCTTATCAGTCTCTTAATTAGCTATAAAATAATTAGTACTATGAGAAATAGATTTTAAAGAGATAAAAATGCATTTAATTTTCACCATCAGTGATAGCAGTATATCCTCTTGAAGGATATATATGCTAGAAAAATTGAGGGTATTTCATATCCAGTTATTTTCTATAAAGCCATGAACCTGATTTTCGTGGGAGGATGTTGGAGGAGGGAAAGAAATTATTTATATTGAATACTTTTCAGTCAAATCAGCAACATTCATTCTACATTTTATAACCAGAACATATTTTGAAGCTCCATAGTTGTTCTCATCTGTTTCTTCAATGAAGGACTCACAATCATCCAGGACTCTACAGCTGAAGGTTTACAGGAGCACTCAAATTACTTCAAAGAAATTCTTCAAAGGACAATCTCTGCAAGCTGAAGAAGTATCTCAAAGCACTTGAGTCACCTCAATTAACTAAACCACAGGGATTTCAAATAAAGCAATTAACAGACAACTCCCAGAAACTGACTTCTTGCACCCAGAAACTATTTTCATCCAGAATTGACTCTGTTATGGCATGAGCTAAAGAAATGTAGTGATTTTTGAGCCTCCTACCAGGAGCTGCTTCTAAAGTGTTTGTAGCCATATTTCTATCAAACTATGTTGATTATTATTTATAATGAATTCACATTGAAATGTGAGTTTCTATAAAATGAATACAGTCATATGTTGTAAGAAGGAGACATCAGAAGAATAGAGGAGCAAGTTCATTTGGAGTTAGACACTTAAAGATATTATTGATCTCATTCATATACTTCATACTGCACCTATGTATAAGATCATTTAAAAAATTGATTCAGTCTATTTACTTAGAGTAATTGAAGAACAATGCAAGGAGAAACCTGGTGGCTGTTTTCTCTTCTAATAGACAGGCACAACTCTGGAGAAAGTAAAAGTTCCAGTTTCAGTATAAGATCTTTCATTCCTACTAACATTCCCAAATACTGTGGAATTTAAAAAAAATCATAATATTTTAAAAAATATGTTCATTATGTAAAATGTAATAGAATGCCTCTTTCAAAATTTGATAATTTTTAATAGCAATAACTAATTGTCACCTTCCATATTTGTTAAACACTGAGGAAACTTCACTGGTTCAGGATGAAATGGTAACAGTTTCCTACAGTGTTTATAGCACAATGGGTGGTGTGCTGGTCTGGATGCTAGGAGGACCTGGGTTCAAATGTGATCTTAGACACTTACTAACTGTGTGATCTTGGGCAAGTCACTTAATGCCAATTCCCTTGTATCCAAAGCTATGTCCAATTGATCTACAGAACCCAAATTGCTCCAGAGGAGAAAGCTAATTTTGTTCAACACCCCCTCACTCAAATCCAATTCACTTGCATGTCATGCATCACTTCTCTAATGTCATGACCTTCTTTAAAATGACAGACAAACAACATCATTATCATCAATATCATCATCATCAATTTACATATCACTAATATGATTATTTTGATGTTGGTATTTGGAAAATCTGGAAGTCCAGAGCAGTTTTGTGATAATCAGACAAATGTCTGCTGCTTGATTTTAGTTAGTTATCAAGTTTAAAATTACTAATCGCTATAGTTAGAATTGACATTTCTCACTGAAGGGTTTCTACTTTTTCCCCTGGAAAGAGGTTTAAGAAAAATCTTATATAAGTACTTATGGTTAGCAGTTAAAAGTCATTTCCTTTCTCTCCACTGCTACCTGCTAAACAGAACATTTAACCAGTGACAGGAAGTCTTCACTAGTTTTCTCTGCATTACCTCTGATGATTGATAGGGAAAGCCTACCATTGGGAACATGGGAACACTGGGAAAATAAATGAAAAAATTCTAAAGATCCAGCTAAATCTCTGACTTCTCTGAAAGAGTTAAGCACTTGCGTGGTCCCAGAGACCAAAGAGTAGAGAAATAACATCAGAGTGAGCCAGAAAAAAAATGAAAGGATTCTGGTTGAGCAGTATACCAGTAAAGCTACTAATCCAATGCAAATGTTATATCTATTAATATACTTTTGTATGATCTGATACCAAAAAGGAAGGACATTAAGAATCTTAACTTTAGACACCCAAATTTCTCTGAGTATTAAGATTCCCCTACCTATATTTCTTGCTATAATGGCACTTTAATATGGTTTCTTTGTATATTAATGGAAGATATCATCTCAGGTTTATTATTGAATTGCTATGTTCTAATTACTCCTGCTGTGTCTCATTTAATAAAAAGTTTTGAAGAATAATAAAATGAATAAGATGACTAACTTGTTTTTAAATACATTTGAAAAAAAAACAATTTGAGTTCCATGTTCTTTCATCTTCCATCATCCCACCCCTAATTTGATAAACATAATATAAGTGAAAGGTGGATAGTTGGAATGGTGTGTTCAAGGAACTGATTGTGTAGCATGAGAAATGCCACCATAGGACTTCCCATTATGCTGTGCTCTAGTCAAGAAGGGTGCTTTGCTCCATGAGCAAGACAGAATTGAAGCAGTTCAAAGGAAACTTGAGATATGTAAGCTTCAGAAACTTACTCCAGGTGTTCACATGGACTATTTGTGCCCGACCTGTGGTAGAGCATTCTGAGCTCATATTAGTCTGATCAGACAAACTTGGACACATTGTATGTCTCTAAGATGGTGATATCATTTTGGCCTTTGATGACGAAGGACATGAACTAAAATTAAATGAACTGAATATAGTTAAAATAAAAAATGCTTCAAAATTCATTTTGATACTATAAGTTCTTTTTCTGGAGGTGAGCAGCATTTTTCATCCTAAGTTCCTTCAGAACTGTCATATCTTTATAATACTGATAATAGCTAAAATCACTGCCCAATATTCAATATTGCTATAGCAGTATACAATGTTTCTTGATTCTGTTCACTTCATTTTACATCATCTCATGGAAGTCCATGTTTTCTCCAACAATTTTACTCATCATCTCTTTTGCACATTAATATTCCATCACAATCATTGAGGAACATCCCCACAATTTACAAATCTTTGCCACCACAAAAGGAGCTGCAATAAATATTTGTGTATGCATAAGCAATTTTACCATGTATGCATATATGTGCATATACAAATATATATACACATATTAAAAGTAAGAACAGTTTTCAGATAAGTAATCAAGGCTATACATGAGCCTATGAGAAAAATTCTCCAAATCACTATTGATCGGAGAAATGCAAATTAAAAAATTCAATTGGCTAATAAGTCAGAAAAAATGAGAAATTTTGGAGGAGACGTGGGAAAAATGAGACATTAATGTGCTATTGGTGGAATTGTAACCTGGTTCAATTATGCTCTAGAGAAATTTGAAACTATGCTGAAAGGGCTATGAAATCCCGCATAATATTGCTTATTGTAATGCCACTTCTAGGTTTGTAGCCTCCAAAAAAGAAAAACAAAAATAAGAAAAAGGACCAATATATAGTAAAAATATTTATAGGAGCTCTTTTTCTGGTTTCAAGGAGTTGAAAATTGAGAGGATATCCATAATCTGTGGAATGGCTTGACAAATTGTCAAATGTGATATTTGATGGAATTCTATTCTGCTATTGGAAATGATAAGTAGGATGATATCAGGGAAAATACTTGGAAAAACTTACATGAGCTGATGCAATGTGTAATGTGGTATGTATAAAGTAACAATAGCATTCTAGAATGATCAGCTCTTAATGATTTAGCTATTTTCTATAATAAAATGATTCAATTTAGCTCTGAGGGACTTAAGATGATAAATGCTATCCATATTCAAAAAAAGAACTGATGGATTTGTAATACAAATTGAATCATGTTTTTAAAAAATTCAATTTTTTTTTTAAATCAGTGTTTTCTTTCACAACATGATTAGTATAGGAATACTTTGCTTGATTGCACATTATTATATGTGAGTTGGGCAGAATTTGGGACTCAAAAGCTTTCAAATTAATTTCAAAATCATTTGTATATGTAAAAGGTAAATTAAAATATGAAATAATTTAGAAAAATAAAAGAAAGTCAGTATTAAAGTTGACTAGAGAATGGATTAGAGTGGAATGCAATTGGAGGTAGGGAAACCATCCAGGCAACTATTTTTATAACTGCCTCTTTTTTCCTTGTGCTTTTATTCATAGAAGGAATGTTAATTTCTAAAAATTCAGTTGTTCTTGTAGAATTATCATTTGCTCACCACTTCAAATTAAGTTACAATTTCTAGACAGTATGATTCTTGACAACCCAAATTTCTATCTATCCTATTACAATCATTTAGGTTTTAGTTGTTGTAACTGTGTTCTAATTTTTGTCTTTCCATATTTTTAGCAACTCCAGAAATATTTTTCAGTCAATAAGCCAGATAAAAGAAAACATCTGTTATGTATTTTATTCAATTATCATTTCTTTCTGAGTTCAATAGTAAATTGAAAGGGCAAGATAAAGTTATTTCAATTTGTGTTACTATGTTTAGCTAAATTTGTGTTACTAGTCTACTCTTGATTACATATGCTAATAGAAAAGAACAGAAGTATAAAAAATGAATAAACGAACAATGCAAGATAAAACTTCTCTCTAGTATTTGAATATAGAGACATATATTGCAGCATGCATCTATGCATATGTATATACACATACAAAAACACACACGCATATATATATATATATATATATATGTCCTTTCATCCTTTCATCCATTCATATATATGCATGTATAAATGAATATATGTGAGTTAATCAAATATTTACTCTCTTCTGCACATAAACAAACCTATTATGAAGGATCCACTTCTATGAGATATATAGATGTAAAAATAAATAATTACAGCCAAACAATTTTCTGGTTCAATCAATCAGCAAATAAACATTTAAATCCTTGCTATTGCTTGGGAAGACAGAACAAGGGTAATTTTTGCATCCTTATCTCTCCTAATATTCATATAACATTTGACACAAGAATTTATCACTTTTTCCTCTGCTTTAGGTTTACATGGGCCATTGTTTTTTTGCTGTTTTGTTAAACAGACCAGAAACTACTTCTAACCTGTGGGTTGCTGGAGCTTAAAAAACCAATAACAGCAATAATAAAGTTAGAAATGGAAGAATCAGGGAAGTTAAATAAAAAATTATTCTTGTGACTTCTGGCCAAGAAGGCAAAGAGAAGACAGGAACTGTACTAAGTGTTCCTGATTCCCCCTCAAAAAATAACATGAAAGAAACGTCTTAACAGAAATTCAATCTACAAAACCCAGAAACAGGAGCTAGGAGAAGAACAGCTACCAACAAGGTCTGTCTCAAGGGACCATGACTGAATGGAGAGCAGAGACCAGGGGGCCTGCACAGGGACAACAGCAGGTGGAAGCTAGAGGACTGACCTTAGCCACAGAGGCTTTGGTGAATGGTGAGTCCAAGGACCAACTCTAGTCACAGAATCTTTGGCTGGGGTTTGAGTAGGTCTGGTGAACCCCAGTCAACAGAAAGGTGAGTTCCAAAAGAGAGTTTCAGAGAAAACCTGGAAAATGACCAGTTGGGCAAGGGACCTAAGCTCCATATTTTTTGTAGAGCCCTCTTCCCAGAAGATCCCCCACCCCTCACCCCCTCAGGCTCAGGTATGGGTAACAGAGTTCATTCAGCTGAAAGGGAGATTCACTCCCTCCTCCAGGGCCCAGCCCATTGCTCAAGGTCAACTCAGACCCCTCTGATGAGGTCCTCAAATACTTCAGATAAAGTAACCAGTGCCACCTCCTGGCAGACCTTAGAATTACTAAGCCAAGAGAACAAAGCCTCTAGGGTTTCCAAAAGCAAACCTCTGAGAGCCAGCCCTTTCCCCAATACAGGATGCTAGGAAAATGAAGAAAGGCCAGTAGAAAGGGGAATCCACTGTGAAATATTTAGAAGAAATAGATTCTAACCCAGGGATATCTAACACTTCTGAGGAGAATATGAATTGGTCTCCAACCCAGAAATAATTCCTCAAAGAAATCAGGAAGGCAGCTAAAAATCAATTGGAAAAGTTCGGAAAAGAATCTCAAGAGAAAATTAACACATTGAAACAGAAAATTAGCATCTCGCAAAAAAGAAAAAAAATCCTTGGAAAATACAATTAGACAAATACAAAATGAGAATAATTCTCTCAGATTCTCAATTGGGCAAATGCAAAAAGGAAAATAATTTTCTCAAATCCTCAATTAGGCAAATGCAAAAAGAAAGTAATTCTCTCAAAAACTACACTTGGGCAAATGGAAAACTCCTTCAAAAACTAGAATTGGCCAATTGAAAAGGAGTTTCAAAATGTAATGAAGAAAATTCTTCTCTACAAAAAGGAATGGAATCTGTGGGAACTAATGACTTCATGAGACAACAGGATTCTGTTAAACAAAACCAAAAGACAAAAAAATAGAAGAAAGTGGAAAATACCTCATCAGCTAAGCCACTGGCCTCGAGAATAGATTGAGAAGGGACAACCTGAGAATTATAGGTCTTCCTGAAAACATTGAAAAGAAAAAAGCCTGGACTTAATACTACAAGATTTAGAGATGAAAAATTACCCTGATATCATGGAACAAGAGGGAAAATAATTATGGAAAGAATACATTGATCCCCTTCTGAAAGAGATAATAAAATGAAAACATCAAGGAATGTTGTGGCTAAATTCCAGAGCTATCATATAAAAGAGAAAATCCTTCAAGCAGCCAAAAAGAAACAATTTAAATACCAAGACCTCACAGTAAGGACCACAGAGGACCTGGATGCTCCAACATTAAGGGATTGAAGGGCTTAGAAAGAAATATTCCAATGAGCAAGTAAGCTTGGAATGCAGCCAAGAATCTACCATACAGAAAAGTTGAGCCATCTCTTACAGTGGAAAATATGGACATTTAACAAAATAGGAGACTTGTAACATTTCCTGATGAAAAGACCAGAGCTAAATAAAGAATTTGAATGCCAAATAGGAGGTTCAAGAGACACATGAAAAGTTCAAAAAAGGGGAAAAGAAAAAAAACTGCTATCCAATAATATGAAACTGGCTATATCCCCAGCTGGAAGAAAGACTCTCATAACTCTTGAGAAATGTAACTATTAGAGAGAATATACTTAGCCAGAAGTGATGGACACTCAAGACTTTTCTGTGACTCAGATATAATGATTTAACAACAATACCTCCTTAAAAGGGGGGGCAATAAGGAGACAGGAGGATAGAGGAGATTTAATGGGGTAATTCTCATTGCATTAAGAGGTACAGAAGACCAATTGTAATAGAAGGGAAGATGGGAGGAGGTGAGAACCACCTGAATCATCATCTCATCATACTTGGCTTAAAGTTAATTTACACACACTCAGTTAAGTTAAGAAACTTATCTTACCTTTCAAGTTTTAAAAGGGGAAAAGGGGAGGGGGAAGGAGAGAAAAGGGGGAACTAAAAGAAGGAATGGAAGGAAGGAGGGGAAAGGGAAAGGGGAAAGAAAGGGGAGGGAGGTTGATATAAGATGGCAAACACATTGAAGATATGGTGGTATTCCAAAGAAAAACCCTGGGGAATATGGATAAAGGGGAAAAAGGGGGAAAAATACAAACAGAGGGAAGATAGCATGGAGGGCAATAAAGAGTTAGTAATTATAACTGAATGTGAATGGGATAAACTCATCCTGCAGATAGCAGGATGGATTAAAAAACAGAATCCTACAATATGTTGCTGACAAGATTTGAACAACATACTTGAAGTGGATAGTTACATATAGAGTAAATGTAAAATGTTGGAGCAAAATATATCTTGCTTCACCTAAAGTGAAAAAAAGTGGGAATAGCAATCCTTATCTCAGACAAAGCAGCTGCAAAAATAGATAGTAATAAAAGAGTTAAGGAAGGAAACTATATCCTCCTAAATATGCCGTAGACAGTGAAGTAATTTCAATACTAAATATGTATGCACTCAATGGTATAGCATCCAAATTCTTAGAGAAGAAGTCAAAAGAGCTACAGGAACACACAGACAGTAAAACTTTACTAGTGGGAGACCTCAATCTCCTACTCTCAGATTTAGATAAATCTAATCACAAAATAAACTAGAAGGAAGCTATGGAGGTAAATAGATTATTAGAAAAACTAGGTTTTATTGACTTGTAGAGGACATTGAATGAGGATAGAAAGGAATATGCTTTTTTCCCCTGCAGTCCATGGCACATACATGAAAAATGACCATATACAAGGGCATAAAAACCCAATGATCAATTACAGAAAGGAAGGAATAATGAATACATTTTTCTCAGATCATAATACAATAAAAATCATATGCAAATTGGTGCAGGGAAATATAGAATTAGAAGTAATTGTAAACTAAATAACCTCATTTTAAAAATGAGTATATCAAGCAGAAAATTATAAAAAGAATTAATTATTTCATCCTAGATAATGACAACAACTTACCAAAACCCATGGTATACACTCAAAGAGACTGTCAGGGGAAATATTATGTTTTTAAGTGTTTACATGAATAAATTAGAGAAAGAGAAACTCAATGAACTAAATATAAAACTAAAAAATAAGAGAAAGAACAAATTAAAAAGTCCCAATTAAATACCAAATTAGAAATTCTAAAAAATTAAGGAGAAACTAATGAAATAAGGAAATAATAAATAAAGTCAAGCATTGGTTTTATGACAAAACTAATAAAATTGTTAAACCTCTGGTAATTTGATTTAAAAAAAGAAAGAAGAAAGCCAAATTGATAGTATCAGAAATGAAAAATATGAACTCACCACCAACAAGGTGAAAATTAAAGTAATAATTTGGAATCATTTTGCCCAACTCTATGCTAAAGAATTTGACAATCTAAGTGAAATGGAGGGAATATTTACTAAAATATAAGTTGCCCAGATTAAATGAAGAGGAAATTAAGTACCTCAATAATAATCCTATCTTAGAAAAAGAAATTCAAAAAGCCATTATTGAACTCCATAAGAAAAAATCTCCAGGGCCAGATGGATTCACAAGTGGACTCTGTCAAACATTTAAGGTTCCTATTCTATATAAACTCTTTGGAAAAATAGGTGAAGACAGAACTCTGCCTAACTTTCTATGACACCAATATGTTGCTGATACCTAAACCAGGAAGAGTTAAAACTGGGAAAGAAATTATAGATGTATCTCCCTGATGAATATAGATGCAAAAATCTTCAATAAAATCTTAGCAATTACAACAAATTATCACTAGGATAATACATTATGATCAAGTAGTATGTATCCCCAAAATGCAAGTTTGGTTCAATAGTAGGAAAACTGTTAGTATAATTAATTGTATCAATGGCAAACCTATCAGAAATCATATGATTATATGAATAGATGCTGAAAAAGCTATGGACAAAATACAGCATCTTTTCATAGTAATAACACTAGAGAGTGTAGGAATAAATGAATTGTTCCTTAGAATAATAAGCAGTATCTATTTGAAGTCATCAACAAGCATTATATGCAATGGGGACAGGTTAGAGGCATTCCCAAAAAGATCAGGGATGAATCTGGGATGCCCATTAACACTACTACTATTCAATATTGTATTAGAAATGTTAGCTTCAGCAATAAGAGAAGAAAAAAGAAACTGAAGGAATTAGAATTGTGAAGGAAGAGACAAAACTCACACTCTTTGCAGATAACATGACGGTATACTTAGAGAATCCCAAAATATCACTTAAAAATCTATTAGAAGGGGTGGCTAGGTGGCATAGTGGATAAAGTACTGGCCCTTAGTCAGGAGTACCTGGGTTCAAATGCAGTCTCAGACACTTAATAATTACCTAGCTGTGTGGCCTTGGGCAAGCTACTTAATTCCATTTGCCTTGCAAAAAAAAGCTACTAGAAATAATTAGCAACTTTAGCAAATTCACAGGATATAAAATAAACCCTCATAAATCCTCAAAATTTCTATATATGACTAGCAAGATACAGCAGAAAGAGAAAGAAAGAGAAATCCCATTCAAAGTAACCTCAGACAACAGACAATATCTGAGAGTCTACCTGCCAAGACAGACACAAAACTTTTTGAAAACAATTACAAAATGCTTCTCACACAAATAAAATCAGATTTAAATAACTGGATAAGCATCAATTGCTCATGTATAGGTCAAGGAAATATAATAAAAATGACAATTCTACATAAACTACTTGTTTAGTGTCCTACCAACTAAAATTCCAAAGAATTACTTTAATGAATTAGAAAAAAAAATTAAGTAAATTCATATGGAGAAATATAAAGTCAAAAATGTCCAGGGATTCAATGAAAAATAAAGTGTAAAAGAAGGTGGCTTAGTCCTACCTGATCTAAAATTATATTATAAAGCATCGGTTATCCAAACTGCCTGTTACTGGATAAGTAATAGAATGGTGGATCAGTGGAATAGACTAGGTAAAATAGCAGAAATGATTATAGTAATCTGCTATTTGATAAATCCAAAGTTTCCAGCTATTGGGATCAAAACTCTCTCTGATAAAAACTGTTGGCAAAATTGGAAGTTTGTATGGAAGAAATCCTGGATTAGAGCAACATGCCATGCCCTATACCAAGATAAGAACAAAATAGATGCTATATTTAGACTTAAAAAATCAATATTATAAGCAAACTAGCATATCAAGGAGTAGTATACCTGTCAGATCATTGGAAAGGGAGGCAGTTTATGACCAAGGAAGAGATGGAGAACATCATTAAAACAAATTAGATAATTTTGATTACATTAAATTAAAAACCTTTTGCACAGACAAAACCACTGTAACCAAAATCAAAAGAAATGCATTTAATTTGGAAACAATTTTTACTACTAGTATTCCTGTCAAAGAACTTATTTCTAAAATATACTTAGAATTGATACAAACTTTTTAAAAAACAAGCCATTCCCCAATTGACAAATAGTCAAAGGTATGTAAAGGCTATTAACAGATGAGGAAATCAAAGCTATCCATAGTCATGAAATATTGCTCTAAATCACTACTTATTAGAGGAAATGCAAAGTAAAGCATCTCTGAAGTCCCACCTCACACCTCTCAGACTGGCCAAAATAACCATAAAGGACAATGATAAATGCTGGAAGTGAAGTCGGAAATCTGGGACATGTATGCATTGTTAGTGGAGCTATGAACTCATCCCACCTTTTTTGGAGAGCAATTCGGAATTATGACCAAGGGCAACAAAAATGTGCATACACTTTGTTCTAGCAATACCACTATTGGGTCTATACCCTGAAGAGATTATGAAAAAGGGTGAAAGCATCACCTGTATAAAAAAATATTCATAGCAGCCCTGTTTGTAGTGGCAAAGAATTGGAAATAAAGTGAATGTACTTCAATTGGGGAATGGCTTAAGAAACTGTGGTATATGTGCATCATGGAACACTAATTGCTTCAGTAGAAATGAGAAAGGGTGGGAATTCAGGGAAGTATGGAAGGATCTGCATGAACTGATGCTGAGTGAGATGAGCAGAACCAGAAAATCATTGCATACCCTAACAGCAACATGGAGGTGATGATCATCTTTGATGGACTTGTTCATTCCATCAATACAACAGTCAGGGATACTTTTGGGCTATCTGCGATGGAGAATACCATCTACATCCAGAGAAAGAATTGTGGAGTTTTAACAAAGGCCAAAGACTATTACCTTCAATTTAGGGGAAAAAACATTATCTTGTTAAGTAATTTTCCTATCTCTTGAACTTTAATTTTTCTTCCTTAAGAATACAATTCCTCTCTCATCATATCTAACTTAGAATAATTTATTCCATGGAAACAATGTAAAGACAAACAGACTACCTTCTATAGGGGGGGTGGGCGAGGGAAGCCAGAATAGGGGGAAAATTGCAAAACTCAAAATAAATAAAATCTTTAATTCTTTTGTATTACCAAAAAAAAAAAACCTTATGCTTGCAAACAGAACAGCCCCTCCCTCCTAAAAAGGAGGATTTAGCATTGCTGATGCTGGCCCCACTTATGTACATGAAAGAGAGTGGCCAAAACACAATCATTCTTAGATCTTGAGACAGGATTGTCATTTCCTGGAACAATATAGTAGTTCTTGGGTCCTTTAGGAATAGTCACTATCTCAAGTCTTGGGGATCATGATTATTTTGTGATGAATGCAACCAGAATTTTGTGATGTGAACAACAGTAGTTACAAGAAAAAAGACTACATATATCCACAAGAACCATTGTTGGATGTTTCTGGGAAATGGAGTTTGGGGGCTAAATCTATGGTGCTGGTTCAAGTTATGCATTTTGCCAGAAAGTGAAGTTATTCTAAGTGCAAAACATTATTGTATGCCAAGCTCAATCTTGGGTCTTAGCTTGTTGGGTCTTAGCTCTAAGAAACAGGTTAGCTCTAATATATTTTGGTACTCATTTTGTGCAATCCATGTTGGTCCTAAAATCTCTTTCCCTTTGCCAGAAATCTCAGTCCTAGGAATGTCTCTTTGTACTACAAAATTATTTTACTGGATTGTGCTTAATCATTTTCTTTATGGGTTCATTTATCATTTTTTGGGGGGATTTTTTAGGTTTTTGCAAGGCAAATGGGGTAAGTGGCTTGCCCAAGGTCACACAGCTATTTAATTATTAAGTGTCTGAGGCCAGATTTGAACTCAGATACTCCTGACTCCAGGGCCAGTGCTCTATCCACTGTTCCACCTAGCCACCTCTATCATTTTTAATAGCATAATTTCTCAGAACTATCAGTCTGTTTGCCTATCATCTATCTATTTACAGTCATTCCTGAACTATAATCCTGGATCTCACATTGAATATTATCTAGATCTCAAATCAGAATATCCCCAAAATATGTGAGTCTTTCAATTAAAAATGCTTTCGATTTCCCAACTTCCCAAATATCATACAGGATACCAAATATACCCTAGTAATTCAAACTAATAACGTATGTCATGCTCACATGCACACTCTCATTCACCTTGAATATTCAATCAGCTGCCTAATCTGCCTTTATCTTCACAACATATTTTTGTATATATATTTTATATATCAATATCTATATTAATATGTACATATGCAAATACCTATGTATATAGAAATACATGTAGAGATAGTTTAATAGCTGTCTGTGTGTGTGTGTGTGTGTGTGTGTGTGTGTGTGTGCAAATTTGTACTGACAAGTAGAGAGTAGGCCTCTGCAGAGATGATGTCATAATTGGAAAGTCAGATCTCAGTGAAAATCAGAACAGGACAGGAGTAAGAAAGGAGAAAAGTGAAGGAAAAAAACAAATTTATTAAGGAATCCATATTCCAGATATGACAGTGTCAGTGTAGGAAGCATTAATTTCTGCCAGTGTATGGTATGATGGGTGGTCTGAGGAGAAAAGGAGTAAAGAAGAAATGAAGAAAGTTCGGTTTCACTGGGATAGGAGCATATGCCTGAGTTGGAGGCTGTTAAACGTTAATTGATTTCAGGAAAGTGATAAACATTTAGAGGAATCCTCCCTCAGATTTGTGCCCTCTCTGGGTATCAGGTTCAGGGTATTAAACGAGAGAATCAGTGAGGGTAGTTGATGGTATTGCATTTCTCTCACATCTTTCCAAATGCGGCAAGTCAGGACCTAGGAAAGTAAGCATAAAAGAATGGTGTCTCTTTGTCCCCTCCTGGCAGGAAGGATTTTCTGAAAAATGATAAGGCTAGCCAAAATTGTGTGAATATCAACCATGATGGATTTAGCTCATCTTATAAGTTCTGTGAGATTTGTGATAGAAAATGCCCCCTGGATGCAGAGAGAAAAAACTGTACAGTCTAAATGCAGATCAAAACATACATTTTTCACTTATTAAAACTTGCTTTATGTTTTTCCCTTTCTAATAATGAGTTTTCCCCTTTAGTTTTAATTCTTCTTCTCCAAGAAATATTTTGAATATGATTATACACATATATCAAATTATTCTATAGTGAGGGTGGGAGGGAGATGAGGAGGTAGAAATGTGTGGAACTCAAAATCTTACAAAAAGATGAATATTAAAAAATGTCATTACATGAAATTGAAAAAGTAAAATAAAATAATTAAAAAAAAAACATGAAGAGGTTAGCCTGGGGGACAAAACACACTATGGATTGTCTCTGATTTATTGATGGCAGATGTACACAAACTCAAATAGCATGTCTCTGACTCCCAACAGGCCACAATTTTATTTCAAGCTCTTATCATCTCTTATTTGGATTATTTCAAAACACTTCTCTATCATCTCTATGCCTTAAATGTTTCCATCTTCCATTCAACTGTCAAAATAGCTTTTTTCCTCCTAAAATCTAAGGGTTACCTCCCTTGCTTAATGAGATCCACTGACTTCCTATTACCTCCATGATCAAATGTAACTTCTTCTGTTTGGTATTTGAAACACTTCATATCCTAGCCATTCCCTATCTTTTTAGAGCCCAAGAATTCTTTATTAAAATATCTGAAACATTCACTAGTGCTCAGCAACAGTATAACCCTTACATTTAGTAATATCAGGAGCCCAGAGTACACTAAGTGAGAGTAAATAATACAGATAAAACCAAAGAAATGCATCAAGGGGCATTTCTCATGTTGAGAGTATAGTTAGAAAGGAGACATTAGTTTAACATTTTTTTCCTCTGTCAAAAATGTAAATATTCCTTTCTCTTGCTCTTGAAATATCATCTCTCAGAATCTTGGCTAGTGCAATTATGACTGATGACTATTTTAAGTGGAAAAAAGACAAAAGCAAAAACATTGTGAAAATAAAAAATGTATATGTACTTTGTATCTATTAATTAACTGAACTAATTGTGATATGTCATGAGATATTATCATGCCATAAGTAATGTCAAAATGAAGAATCTAGAATGAATTGTTAATTTTCAAACTTGCAAAATGAGAGCAGGTATGACCAGTTATTTTGAATATTTACCAAGAAAAATTAAAATGCAATGAATAGTTTGGTTGATACCACTTTTTAATAAGTATAGAGAGTACAAAAACAAATGAAAAATGGTTAGATAGGCAGATGGGGTGAGAATGGTGGATAAGATGATGTTGAAATGATACAGATAGCAATGGGGAAAAAAGAAGGGGAATAGAGGAGGCAGATAAGATCTTTCACATAATCATAGACTCAAGTTGAGAGTATTAAGTTCCATGGACATAATAGAAATGAAATAATGCTCCCAAACAGGAATTAAATGTCAAATTTTATTGAAATTTTGGGAGAAAAATACTAACTCATCTCTACTACTTTGGAGTAATTTGCTAGCATGTTCAAATCATCTCACAGTCATCAGTAAAACTTTAAGATTAATATTTTGATATCATCTTAAAATTATCAGTAAATTTTTTATGTTCTGCAGGTTTGCAAAAGTATAAGAAAACTTTTGTCTCGTGTGAGTAAAAGAAGATTTCAATCCAGTCTAGGCAGGAGATCTGAGGAAACCAATGGGCGGCTCTTTGCCATGGACAGCTCACTACCTAAAACACCTGGATCCCAGCTCAGCAGACCAGTGGTTCAACAAGTCAATAGTGAGGACATCAAGTCCAACTTAAATGGAAAATTTAGATTCTCAAAATCCTAGTGCTGCAGGCAGCATTCAATCAGGCAGTCAAACCAAGAGCTTCTGAGACACCAGAGCCAAAAAATAGGAACCAGATCTCCCTCATCCAACCCCCACCCTGGCCCAGGTCCCAATAAAAAAGGCTTTGGACTATACCCCCTGTGCCACAGGATCAGAACCCACCTTTCAAAATGAGCAAAAAAAATGAAATGAACACTAACCATGGAAAGTTATTATGGTAATAATAAGGAAGATAAAATTGCCATCTCAGACAAAAGTAGTGACAAAATATTCACATATGAAACCTAAAAGAGGATTATGATTTGATCTCAAATGCAAAAATTCCTCTTGGAAGAGCTCAAAAAGGGGAAGAAATATTGAGAAAAGAATTGAGAGCCATGAAAGACTGGAAAAGATTACACAAAAATTAATTGAGGATAGCAATACCTTTTAAAAGTAAAACTGATAAATACTTGGAAAACTTTAGAATTATATTTCTTTTATGAAAGTTAAAATTAGTAAAGTAAATCATAGGGTATGAGAATGAACTGATTGTAATATGATGATACTTATGATTCTTAAGAATTGAGTTTCTAATAGCATAGTAGAAAGGGGTATTCATAGAGAAAGGGTATAGCTTTAATTTAATGATTCTGAGATGTTACTTATAAACCTTAAGAATTGCTCTTCTATTAGGAGAGCTGAAAGAAGTATATTTATATAGAGAATTTGGGTATAACAAAGGTATTAAAAATAAAGACATGAAAATAGGATTATACTGGGAAAAAAGGGGAGACAGTAAAGGAAAAATATCAGCATTTAAAGAGAATAAAGAACTTATTGCAGTAGAGGAAAGGAAGAGAGGGTGTATATGCAAATTAAATCCTCTCAACATATTTGGTTCACAGACATAATAATGTACATTTCCAATTGTTTTTAGAATTTTACCTGACCAAAATGGAAGAAGGAGAGTAAAGAAGAAATGAAAGAGGAAGGAGGGGTTGATAGAAGGAAGAGAAAAGAGGAGTATGAAAGTAAAAAGTAAAAGGGGGAAGAGAAAGAAATGGATCTGAGAGGAGGGAGGGCACATTGAGGGAGGAAATGACGAGGAGAAATAAGGTGAAAGGAGAAAGAGAAGTACAAATAGGTGAAGAGAGGATGAAGGAAAATATAGAATTAGTAATCATAACATTGAATGTGAATGGGATAAACTCTCCATAAAACAGAATCAGATAAGAGATTGGGTTAAAATCAAAATCCTTGAATACATTGTTTAAAAGAAACACATTGGAATTTGAGATTAAACACCAGGTAAAGGTAAATAGCTACATCAGTTGAAGTAAAAATTAGGGGTAGCATTCTTGATCTCAGACAAATCAAAAGAAAAAAAAAGAAAAAAATACAATTAAAAAAGGATAAAGATGGAAACCACATCTTCCTAAATCATTCAACAGGGAAAAATGTAACAACAATATTAAAACTAGATGTAACAAGTGTTATAACAGGAAAAAATCAAGAATATCAAGGGAACTGAATAAAAAAAAAACCCAAAAAACAAATGTAAAGGAAGGTGGTCTAGCTTTACCAGATCTAAAATTATACTATGGAGCAGCTGTCATCAAAACTACCTGATCCTAGTTACGAAATAGAGAGAAGATGGCAAAGGAGGGGACTTACCTGAGCTCTCCCCCAAACCACTCCAAATACCTTTAGATAATGACTCTAACAAAATTCTAGAATGACAAGACAGCACAAAAGACAGAGTGAAAGAGTTTTCCAGTCCAAGTCAACTTGGAAGATGCATGGGAAGAGTCTGTTATTTGAGGGTTGGAAAGGCCCATAGGGCAGCCCAGGCCTTAAACTGGCTTCAGTCATCTAAAACAGCCCAAGGGGTGCCTGAGTCCATGGGAGGAAACTGGGTCTATGGCAGTAGTAGAGCTGTCCAGACCTCTTAGCAAAGGTATTGCTAAGGATAACTTGGAAGTCAACAGGAAAACTCTGCTGCACCAGAGTGAGAGCAGAGTCCAATCCAATGCCAAGCTCAGTACAAATGCAGGAGCAGGACTGAGAAGTGACCCAGAAGCTCTTTCCAGAGCACACAGTTCAAGACAGTAAGTCAGGGAGATTTCACAGGTCTCTTTGCTATCCTTGGGGCAGGACTCTGTTGCTTCACCCAAGCTCTTATTTAGGTAACAGTCTAGGGCCCTAGTTCAAGGAGGAGGAGGAGGAGCTTAGCAGAACTTATAAAATGCAACAGAACCCACACTTATTCATGGTTCCAGGGCAGAAAGGAATGCTTATGGTCATTCACAGACCAGAATCTAGGACTGGAAAGCAGTCGGTGCTTCTAATAAGACCTCGGAGGAATTGAGAACTTGTAGATCCCTAGGTGGGGATCTACACAAAAAATCCTCAAATGTTTGCACCAGCCCATCATCTACCCTGGAAGCATTGACCAACCTTAACAAAGAGTCAAAATCAAGCTATTAGCTGGGGAAATGAGCAAACAATAGAAGAAAATAATCCAACCATAGATGATTATTTTGGTACTGTGGAGGATCAAAAACATAACACTTAAAACATAGTGAAGTAAAAGCTTCTCAATTCAAAGCCTCCAAGAAAAATATGAATTTCTCACAGGTTATGAAAGAACTCAAAAAAATATTTTGAAAACCAAAACAGGAAATTAGAGGAAAAAATGGGAAGGGAAATGAGAGCAATGTGATAAAATCATGAAGATCAAGTCAGCAGCTTGGTGAAGGAGATACAAAAACAATACTGAAGGAAATGACAACTTAAAAAAACAGTTTTAGTCAAATGGAAAACAATGTCCAAAAAGTACAATGAGGAGAAAAATGCCTTATAAAGCATAATTGACCAGATGGAGAAAGAGGGAAAAAAGCTCTCTAAAAAATAATTCCTTTAAATGTAAAATGAAGCTAAGGAAAGCTGATTACTTTGTGAGAAATCAAGAAATAATAAATCAAAATTAAAAGAATAAAATATCTCATTGGAAAGAATAACTGACCTGGAAAACCGATACAGGAGAGAAAATTTAAAAATCATTGGCCTCCTTGAAAGTCATGTCCGACCCGCCCACACACACCAAATCCTAGACATCTCTTTGCAAGAAATTCTAAGGAAAACTGCCCTGATATGCTAGAATGAAAGGGTAAAATAGAAATTGAAAGGATCCACTGATCACTTCCTTACAGAGATTCCAAAATAAAATCTGTCAGGAATACTGTAGCCAAATTTCAGAACTCCAAAGTCAGTGAGAAAATATTACAAGCAACCAGAAAGAAGAAATTCAAATATCGTGGATGTTCACTTAGGATCACTCATGATTTAGTAGCTTCTTCACTGATGACTCAGAGGTATTGGCTTATGGTTTCCTAGAAGGCAAAAGTATTGAGGTTACAATGAAGAATCAACTACCCAGGAAAACTGAACATAATCTTTTAGGGAAAAAGATGGATATTCAATGAAATAGGAGATTTTCAGACTTTCCTGATGAGTAAATATCCAGAATTGAACAGAAATTTGATCTCCAAGTACAGGACTCAAATGAAGCATAGCTACAGTGGACAAGAATGGAAAATCATAAGGGACTCAATAAGATTGAATTACTTATATTCTTGCATGGGAAGATGATATTAATAATTCATATGAATTGTCTCATTAGGCCAATAAGAAGGATCATATATTGTCTAGACAAGGCATAGGAGGAAATTAAATTCAAAGGTATCAAATATTATATTAATGGAAAAGAAAGGTATGGGCCAAGAGAAAGGGAAAAGAGAGATAGAATAGTTTAAGTTATTTAACATAAAAGATGCAAGAAAAACCTTTTGCATTGGAATGGAAGAGGGAAGAATGGTGACATATAGTCTTTACATTTGCTTCCATGATATGAATAGATACAAACTTGAATGTACTGAGTGAAAAAAAAAGATCCAAAAGGAAGAAAGAAAATATTAGAGATACCAAAATTGCATAATACATATGACAGATTTTAAAAATTGAAGGAAATAATATTTGGTTTCCATTCAAAATCTCCATTTCCTTCTCTTGATAGAAATGGTATTTTTCCATCATGGGACCAATAAAATTTTCAGACTATTGTACAGAAGGAGTGAGCAAGCCCATAAAGTTTGATCATTGCTCCATGTGGTTGTTAAGGTATATAATGTTCTTCTGGTTCTGCTTATCTCACTTAGCATCAATTCATACAACTCTTTCTAGGATTTTCTGAAATACAGTCTCTCATGGTTTTGTACAGAACAATAGTGTTCAATCCCATACATATACCACAATTTGTTTAGCCATTCCCCAGCTGATCGACATCCACTCACTTTCCATTTCTTAGTCATTACAAATAGATCTGCTCTGAATATTTTTGTACATATGGGACTTTTACCCCTTTTCATGATCTCATCAGGATTCAGATACATTAGTGGTATTGCTGAATCAAAGGGTACGCACATTTTTCTTGCCCTATTGGAGTAATTCCAAATTGCTCAACAGAAAAATTGGATCATTTTGCAGTTTCATCAAAAATGCATTAGTATACCAGATTTCCCTTATCCCCTCCAACATTGATTATTATACTTTCTGGTCATATTGGCCAAACTGAGAGGTGTGAGTTCATACCTCAGAGATACTTTAATTTGCATTTCTCTACTCAATAATGATTTAGAGAAAATTCTTATATGACATTAGATAATTTTGGTTTCCTCATTCAAGAATTACTTTTGCATCCTTTGACTATTTGTCAATTGAGGAATGATTTGTGTTTTTTTTTTTTCATTAATAAGTTTGACTCAGTTCTCCATCTATTTTAGAAATGTGTCCTTGGTCAGAAACACTAGTTGTAAAAATTGTTTCCTAAATTACTACAATCCTTTTGATCTTGGCTACAGTGGCTTTGTTTGTACAAAAGCTTTTTAAATTTAATGTATCCAGGTTGTTTCTTATAATGTTCTCTATCTCTTCTTTTTTATTTTTGATACTAGTAATTTTGTTTTCTTCTTTCTTTTCATAATAAGATAACTAAAGTTTCTTCTGTTTGTCATGGTCTTGGATACAATCATTAATTCTTTCTTATTTGCTGTTTGATACATTCATTCTTTCAAATTAACATTTTAAGTTTCCAATTCGTTTTAGTTCTATCTTACCATGGCCTTTTATTTCATGTGATTTTTATTGTTTTTCTCAGAGAAAAGACGGATTCAATATTTCTGCCTTTCAGCAATTTATTTTGAGGCCTTTATGCCCTAGTATATGGCCAGTTTTTGGTGTAGCTGTCATATAATGCAGAAAAAAAGCTGTATCCCTTTCTATGCCCATTCAGTTTTGCCCAAATATCTATCATATCTAAGTTTTTCAAACATTCTATTTACCTCTCCAACTCCCTTCTTGTTTATTTTAAAATTAGATTTATCTAATTCTGAGAGAAGGAGATTGAGGTCTCCTACCAGTAGAGTTTTGCTGTCTAGGTCTTCCTATAACTCATTCAGCTTCTCCTTTAAGAATTTGTATGCTATATAACTTGGTACATACTTATTTACTATTGAAATTACTTCTCTTTTGAAGATATCTATATTGTAGATGCTTTGTCTGAGATAAGGATTGCTACCTCTACCTTTTTCATCTCAGCTGAAGCATAATATATTATGCTCCAGCCTTTGCTTTCATTCTGTATGTATCTCTCTGCTTCCAATATGTTTCTTGTACTTTATTGTAAAATTCTAGCTTTTAATCTACTCTGCTAGCCACTTCCATTTTTATCAGAGAATTCATCCCAGTCACATTCAAAGTTATAATTACTAACTCTTTATTGCCCTCAAAGCTATCTTCCCTCCATTTATGTGTTTTTCTGCTTTTTTTTTACCTTATCCTTATGTCCCAGTATTATGCTTCTGAGTAGCACCTTCTTTAATTTGTTTTGTCTCTTCTATCCAAGCCCATTCCTTTTCTTTCCCCTTTCTCTTTATCTCTTGCTCTTTCCTTTCCTTCTGTCAGTCCCTCCTTTCCTGCCTCTAATCTCTCTGAGCCAAATCTGTTCAAAGTTAGATTCAGGTGGTTATCCTCCCTTCTTCTCCTCTATGGCAATAGATCCTTTGCAGCTCAGCATGTGTTGTAATTTACCTTATTCCATCTCCACCTTTCCTGTCTCTTTACTGTCTCCTGTTTTGAATGAGGTATAATTTTTAATTCATTCCATCAAATTCATAGACATTTCATGGATGCCCATTTCTTCTGGTTAAGTGTATTCTCTCTAAAAGAGTTACAATTCTCAAGAGTTATAAAACTCTTCCTCTCAGGTAGAGATACAGCCAGTTTAATCTTATTCAATAACTGTTTTATTCTTTTCCCCAATTTAACTTTTCATATGTCTCTTGAATCTCCTATTTGATAATCAAATTTTATGTTTAGATCTGGTCTTTTCATCAAGAAAATATGAATGTCTCCTATTTGATTAAATGTCCAAATTCTCCCCTGAAAGAGAAGGATCAGTTTTGCTAGAAAGTGAAGTCTTGACTGTAATCCAACTCCCTTGATCTCTGGAATAGCATATCCCAGGACCTTTGAACCCTTAATTTTGATGCAGCCAGGTCCTGTGTAATCCTCACTGTGACTTATTGGTATTTGAATTATTTCTTTGTGGTCATTTGTGGGATTTTCTTCTTAATCTGATAGTTCTGGAGTTTGACCACAATAATCTTTGGTGTCTTAATTTTGGGATCCTTTTCAGAAGGAGATTGATGTATTCATTCAATGACTATTTTTTGCTCTGCTTCCATATATCAGGGCAGTTCTTCACTATAACCTGAAATATGGGATTCAGGGTTTTGTTTTCTTCATAGCCTTCAGGAATTTGTATGATACTGAAATTTTCTCTTCTGGATCTATATTCCAGGTCAGTTCTTCTGACAATGAGTTATTTTACATTTTCTTTATTTTTATTTTTTTAACTTTGCTTAACAGATGCGTGATGTTTCATGAAGTCATTAGTTTCAAGAGAGTCCAAACTTTTTTATAGAAAGGTTTTCTTCATTTACCCTTCACATCTCCTTATCCAATCGATCAATTCTATTTTTGAAGGCTTTGTCTTTTTCCATTTATCTAATTTGTTTCTGAGAGAATTATATTCTTTTTTATTAAAGATTTTATTTAATTTTTTACAATTTTCCCCTAATTTTGCTTCCCTCCCCCACCCCCCACAGAAGGCAATATGTCAGGCTTTACATTGTTTCCATGTTATACATTGATCCAAATTGAGTGTGATGAGAGATAAATCATATCCTTAAGGAAGAAACATAAAGTATAAGAGATAACTAGATAAGACAATAAGATATCATTTTTTTTTTCTAAAGGAAATGGTCCTTGCACTTTGTTCAAACTCCATGGTTCTTCATCTGGATATAGATGGTATTCTCCATTGCAGACTGCCCAAAATTGTCCCTGATTGTTGCATTGATGAAATGAGTGAGTCCACTAAGGTTGAGAATTATTTTCTTTTTGCACTTGATCAATTGTATTTTCAAAACTTTTGTTTTCTTGTTGCAAGATGTTAATTTTGTCTTGCATAGTTTTATTTTTTCTTTTGTGTTTATTTTCTCAAATTTTTTTCATTTGATTTTAAAACTCATTTCTAATCTTTTCTAAGAAGTCTTTCTGCACTGGAGATCAATTCATATCCTCCTCTGAAGTTCCAGTCCTCTCTGAGTTAGGATCCTTAACTTCAAGGTAACTTTCAGTGAACCCCATTTTGTGTTGGCCTTTCTTCATCTTGAGACCCTTCCCTAGGGTCTTGTGTTGGGGCATGGGGCTGGTACACAGACCTTCATTGTTTTAACTGCTAGAATCCTTGCTCACTGAGCTTAGGAACTTCAGGGTACTTCTCAGTGGGAAATCTATTATGGAATGCCAGAAGTAAAGACCCACAGCTCACACCCTGTACCAAAATAAGGTCAAAATGGGGAAATGATTTAGAAATAAAGGGCAACATCATAGATAAATTAATAGGTCAAGAAATCCTCTATCAAAATTATTAAAAAGGGATAAATTTATGACTAAACAAGAATAAGAATTCTTTATAAAATGCAAAAAAATGATTTCTTTATACTAAATATAAAAATTTTGAACTAATAAAATCAAATGCTAACAAGATTAGAAGGAAAGAAGAAAGCTGGGAAACAATCTTCACAACTAGGAGTCCTGATAAAGGTCTCATTTCTAAAATGTATAGAGAATTACATTAAATTTATAAGGTTATAAGTAATATCCTAATTGGTAAATGGTCAAAGGATATGTTTTCAAATAAAAAAATTAAAGGTATATATATATATATATATATATAATCACATGAAAAAATGCTCCAAATCATTATTAATTAGAGAAATGCAAATTAAAACAACAAATTATCACCTTACACCTATCAGATTGGCCGCGATGACAAAAATGGAAAATGATTGATGTTGGAGAAGTTATGGGGGAATTGGGACATTGATGCATTGCTGGTGGAGTTGTGATTGCATCCAACCATTCTGGAGAGCAATATGGAACCATGCCCAAAGACCAGTAAAACTTTTCATACCCTTTGACCCAGCAATTCCAATTCTAGGTCTATATCCAGAAAAAAAAAAATATTGGAAAAAAGGAAAACTCCTACATGTTCCAAAATATTCATAGCAGCTCTTTTTATAGTGGTAAAGACTTGGATATTGAAGGAATATCCACCAACTGGGGAATGGCTAAACAAGTTATGGTTCATGAATACTATGGAATACTATTGTTCTATAAGAAAACATAAATGATCAGATTCTAGAGAAACATGGAATGACTTATGAGATATGATGCTGAATGGAGTAGAATGATGAGAGCAATGTACAAGTCAACAACAACATTATGAGATGAACAGCCTTGATGGAAGCAGCTCCTCTCAGCAGTCCAGAAAGCTACAACACATGTATTAACCTGGATATGGACTATATTATCCCCATATAGAGGAAGAAAAGCAAAACAAAACAAAACACACACACACACACACACACACACACACACACACACACACACACACAATCCCCCCCCTCAGAATCTGAACACTTTATAAAAATTATCTCTTATGTATCTCTTTCCCTTAGTTCTAATTCCTCATACCTGAAATTACCAATCTTTAAAGATGTTTATCAAATTATGCATGTACAATGTAAACTAGACTGTTTCCTGCTTAGGGAAGAGGGATAGGAAGGAAGGGTGGAGGGAAATTTTGTAACTTAAAAATTTGCATGTGTATA
This sequence comes from Macrotis lagotis, assembly GCF_037893015.1. NCBI lineage: Eukaryota > Metazoa > Chordata > Mammalia > Peramelemorphia > Peramelidae > Macrotis > Macrotis lagotis. The sequence continues at coordinate 106,451,377 of NC_133658.1, read as the reverse complement.
AGGATGAAAACAAATAAATAAATTTAAATTTAAATATATATATATGTATATTATATATGTGTGTGTGTGTGTGTGTGTGTGTGTGTGTGTGCGCATAAGGATGAAAGTAAATAAATATTTAAAAAAAAAAAGAATTCCAGAAGCTTCCTTGCGATTGTCTGTGATGTTGATTAGTGGCCCACTCCCCAGACTTGGGGTGATTAGATGGTGGCAGGATCTGGGCTTTCCTCACACAATCTGGACTTGGCCCTCAATCTAAAAAAATTAATTTAAACAGCAACCAGCTGGGGAAGATCTGCCTTCCACACCTAGGCTTTTGGACAAACCTGGGGACTGTTACTGTGTTTAATCTGGAGAATGCCCTTCCACAAGAAGGAGAGGTGGATTCAGTTAGAAACATGGGAACTTGGCTGAAAACACAAAGGGTGGGGAGGCGGGAGGGCCTTGGCCCAGGACTTCTAGACTAGCTGAGTTGACCAGATAGATATCTAGGCACTATGCTGGAAGTCTCCCTGTCCTCCAGGATCACATCAAATGCTTTTGATGCTATTCTCAATTTAGTCCCTTGGCTTCACCCCACATCCCCTGAGACAGACTTTATTGGTAGATTTTCTTCTTTGGGTTCTGTGGATTCAAAATATCTGTTAAGAGGCTTAGTTCATATTAGTTCTGAGGGAAAGCTAGGAGACCTTAACACAGTGCCTGTCTTCTCTCTGCCATTTTGGCCAGGAATCTCCTCCCCCACCACCAATTGCATTTTTAAAGGATGAGTTTTGCATTTGTCACTTTCTGTTGCAAGATGCTAATTTTACCTTGCACTGCTTTTTGCACATTTTCCATTTTATTTTTAAAATCCTTTCTAAGTGCTTCTAAGAAGTCTTTCTGGACTTTACCAATTCATATTCTCTTCTGAAACTTCGCAAATTGTATCCCTTCTGTCCCATTTTCTGAACAGTATTTTGCCCATACTTATTTACAGAGTATTGTTTAATATACACTCCTTTTCTCTGACATTTCTTATTCACTTTAGGATTTGTTATCTAACCAAAAGGTCTAATGTTGGGAGAGGGGCTGCCTCTAAGCCATTCTGTGTTGAGAACCTTTGAGTTTTCACTACTGGCCTGTGGCTTTCGATGTTAGGAGCTCCAAGAGTTTGTTCAGTGAATTAAGTGGTATGTCAGTGGACTAACTGGGCTGGTCTTTGTACCATCTATGCTGAGGATTTCAACTGTCCAGTCCATGGCAATTTGAAAAGGTAGAAATGCCTGGGACTACGTCTGGGCTGTTTGCACTGGAACACCAGGCATTCCCAGACAGGAGGAAACATCTGAGTCAACTGCATTGGCTGAATGGAAGATCTAGGCATCTAGGATCGAACTCTCCCAGCCTGTTCACTGAACTTCAACAGCTACTGCTCCCACAACCAAGGACCTCAGGTTAGTCCTACTGCTAGTGATCTGGGTATCTGTTCTTTCCCTGGGCATACCCATGATCTCCCATGGCAGACATTCCTGGAAAATGTTCCACTCTGTTTTTATGTGGGTTCTGTCACTACACAAATCTATTAAGAGACTTGATTAAAGTCATTTCTTGGGATGGTTAGGTGGCACAGTGGATAGAGCACCAATCCTAGAATCAGAAGTACCTGAGTTCAAATCTGGCCTCAGACACTTAATAATTATCTAGCTGTGTGGCCAACCCCATTGCCTTGCAAAAACCTAAAAAAGGTCATTTCTGAGGGAAACCTAGGAGAACTAAACAAAGATCCTGGCTTCTCTCTACAATTTTATCTAGATGCCTATGGACATCCTTTTAGTAAGGATTTAACATTATTTTTTTTTGATATGTCACCAACATAAAAACCATTTCAAGGAAAAAAATGAAATTTGCATAATATTTTATATTGATTATAATATTTGGGCAATATATAACCCTTTGAAAAAGTATGTAGATATACTTATCTTTAACTGGTACATAAAGATATAAACTGAAAGAAATTAAGGAAATTGTCCAAGATCCCAGAAAATAGTAGGAGTTAAACTAAATCTCAAATTTAGATTTTTCTGACTTCAGTTCTAATTCTTTGTCCATATTTAATATTGCATCTGTAGCAACAGACTCTCTGGAATCTTGTGAAAGAACTTTATCAAAATACTTTTCTTATTACTTAGTGCAATAATTTTCTGTTAAGCTAGGCTCAAGGTAAATGGTCACAAATTAAAAGAAAAATGGGAGCTATTAAACCATACATAATAATGACTTTTGGGTACATATTGATTTAGAAAATAGCATTAATATTTTTTTATTCCTTTTGTTAAATATGATCTAAATACCTGATTTTCTTATTCTAGGGCTCTTAAGAGTAATCTGGGCCACAGTGGACTTGGGGGAAGCATGTTAAACATCTTTCATTTTGGATATTATTCAATAGGAGTGCCATACTCCATATTAGTTTTCATCTTTTTCTCATCATAATTCTAGAAACTCATTTGGTATCATCCTGTTAAATGGGAAATAGTATTAAAAATTACAAGAATATCAGATTTACACAAGAAGAAGCCTTGCTTCTACTAGTCACTAGACCAACTATATGATCTCAGGTAGCTGCTTATCTTTTTTGACCCTCAATTTCTTCCCTTATGAAATGAGAATCATAAATACTTAGCTTATTGGGCTGTGAGAATAGAGTGAGATAATACATAAACAAGTGCTTTGTGAATCATAATATTTTACTTGCTCTAGAACTTGAATATATATATATATATATGTATATATATATATATATATATATATATGATGGGAAACAGTCTTTGAAAGCTTCTACATAAAATATTTATCCAGAAGTCAACCTAGTGGAAAACAACTATAAACTTAGGCTTATACATATATACATATATATGTACATTTTTATGTACATATATATATATATTTATATCAAGAACATATGGTCCTAGATAAACCTTTAGTAAATCTGATTTAAAAACAAAGAAAGATGATAATCAAATTACCAGTATCATAAATGAGAAGGGTGAACTAACTACTAATGAGGAGGAAATAATGTGGAGCTACTTTGCCAAACTGTATGCCAATAAACTGGATAATCTGGGTGAAATGGATGAATATCTACAAAATTAAAAATTGCCTAGATAAGCAGAAGAAGAAGAAGAAGAAGAAGAAGAAGAAGAAGAAGAAGAAGAAGAAGAAGAAGAAAAATACTTAAATAACATCTTTTCAGGAAAAAAAAATTGAAGAAACCACCAATAAATTTCTAAAGAAAAAGTATACAGATCCAGGTGGATTTGTAATTGAATTATAACAATTTTTTTTAATTTATTTATTTTCATCTATATACACATGTGTATTTTTAAATTATAAAATTTCCTTCCACCCTCCCTTCCCACCACCCCTCCCCCTCAGTGGCAAACATTCAGGTTAGTATTGTATTGTTTCCCAGATTTCTGCTTTCCATCTAATTTTGGCAGCACTGATTTTATTACAGCAAAACCCTTTTAATTTAATATAGTCAAAATCATTCATGTTGCAGTCTAGAATGTGCTCTAATTCTTGTTTGGTCAAAAATTTATCCCCTTTGCATAGATCTGATAGATAGAATATTTCTTGATCTATTAATTTATCTATAATGCCATTCTTTATTTCTAAATCCTCAGTTTGAACTTATTTTGGTATAGGGTGTGAGATGTGAATCTATGCCTAATTTTTGCCATATTATTTTCTAGTTTTCCCAACAATTTTTGTCAAATAGTGAGTTCTTATCCCAGAAACTGATGTTTTGAGTCTTTCAAATAGCAGATTGCTGTAGTCAATTACTGTGACTTCTTTAGAACCTATCCTAATCCACCGATCCATTATTCTGTTTCTTAACCAGTACGGCAGTTTTGATGACTGTAGCTTTATAATAAAATTTTAGATCTGGTAGAGCTAGGCTACCTTCCTTTACATTTTTTTCATCATCTATCAAACATTTAAGGGACATTTGATTCCAATTCTATGTAAACTATTTAAAAAATTGAAGGATACTGACAAATTCCTTTTATGACACTGAAATGGTGCTGGTACCTAAACCAGGAAGAACAAAAAAGATACAGAAAATTATAACCCAATATCCCTAATGAACATTGATCCAAAAATATTTTTCTTATTAAATTTGTTTTTTCTTTTTTTTAAAGAAAGATTTTATTTATTTTGAATTTTCCAATTTTTCCCCTAATCTTGCTTCCTCCACCAATGCCCCACAGAAGGCATTCTGTTAGACTTTACATTGTTTCATGGCATACATTAATCTAAATTGAATGTGATAAGAAAGAAAACATATACTTAAGGAAGAAACATAAAGTATAAGAGATAGCAAAGTTATATAAAAAGATAATGGTTTTTAAAAATTAAAGGCAATAATCTTTGGTCTTTGTTCAAACTCCACAAATCTTTCTCTGGATACAGATGGTATTCTCCATTGTAGTTACCCCCAAATTGTGCCTGATTGTTGCACTGATGTTGTTGTTAGGATGTGCAATGCTTTTCTGGTTCTGCTCATCTTGTTCAGCAACAGTTCATGGAAGTCCTTCCATACTTCCCTGAATTTCCATCCCTCCAGATTTCTAATAGAGCAATAGTGTTCCGTGACATAGATATACCACAGTTTGTTAAGCCATTCCCAAATTGAAGGATATTCACTTAATTTCCAATTCTTTGCCATCACAAACAAGGCTGCTATGAATATTTTTGTACAAGTGATGTTTTTACCCTTTTTTCATAATCTCTTCAGGGTATAGAACCAGTAGTGGTATTGCTGTATCAAGGGGGTATGCATATTTTTGTTGCACTTTAGGAATAATTCCAAATTTCTCTCCAGAAATGTTGAATGAGTTCACAACTCCACGAACAATGTGTTTGTGTTCCAAATTTCCCACAACTCTTCCAATATTGATCGTTGCCCTTTCTGGTCATATTGGCTGGTTTGAGAGGTATGAGTTGGTACGTCAGAGATGCTTTAATTTTCATTTCACTATTAAGTAGTGATTTAGATTTCATATGACTATGGATTTCTTTGATTTCTTCACCTGTTAATTGCTTTTGCATATCCTTTGACCATTTGTCAATTGGGGAATGGCTCATTTGTTTGTTTGTTTTTTAAATTTGTCTCAGTTCTCTATATATTTTAGAAATGAGTCCTTTGTCAGAAATAGTAGTTGTAAAAATTGTTTCCAAATTTACTTCATTTCTTTTGATCTTGGGTATAGTAGTTTTGTCTCTGCAAACTCTTTTAAATTTAATGTAATCCAAATTATCTAGTTTTTTTTTCCTTTTTTTGGCAAGGCAATGTGGTTAAGTGGCTTGCCCAAGGCCATACAGCTAGGTAATTATTAAGTGTCTGAGGACAGATTTGAACTCAGGTACTCCAGAATCCAGTGCCAGTGCTCTATCCACTGCACCACCTAGCTGCCTCCTCTAGTATGTTTTAAATGATGCTCTCCTTCTCTTCCTTGGTCATAAACTGCCTCCCTTTGCATAGATCCGACAGCTGAACTATTCCTTGATCTCCTAAATTGCTTATGATATTGTAGGCTATGCCTTGGGGCAAGATAATTCCTCTCCCTACTCACTGCTAAGGGAGCTCTGCTGCCCATGCCTTAGCCTGGGGTGGGGAGGGGGAGGTGGGCTGTAATTGTATTTGTTCTGGGAAGAGTGTTTAGCTGAAATGAAGGTATGGAGTCTTATAGCTTAGAGGATAGATATCTAGCCACACTCTGTGCAATGGAACTCACCCTTCAGCCTGCTGGTAAGCCCCAGATCATCAGTCTCATAGCCATCACCTCTGCAACCCAGGTGGTTCTCAGTCCGGTGCTCCCACAGTCAACACCTCCATAGCTGATCCCAAGTTAGTCTGGGTCTCAGGCTCTCACACCATCCCCTGGACTGTCAGTCTGCTCTCTGCATCTGGCTCACCCACTCTCCTGGAAGACAAACCTTGAGGCAGATGTGCTTCTCCTAGCTTCTTTTTCTGGGTATTGTTGATCAGATTTCTGTTAAGAGGGTTGTTTCATATTATATATGAGGGAAAATCAGGAGACCTTAGCACAGTGCCTATCTTCTCTTTGCCATCTTGGCTGGAAGTCTCTCCTTATTAAATTTATTTATTTATTTTCATCCATAGGCACATGTATATTTTTTTCGACTTTTCAAGTTAATGGGGTTAAGTGGCTTGCCCATGGCCACACAGCTAGGTAACTATTAAGTGTCTGAGGCCACATTTGAACTCAAGTACTCCTGACTCCAAGGCTGGTGCTCCATCCACTGCACCATCTAGCTGCCCCATGTATATTTTTAAGTTACAAAATCTCCTTCTACCGTCCCTTCTCACCCTTCTCCCCTTGGCTACAAACAGTCAGGTTAGCATTGTACATTAATATTTTGATTAACATATTTACAATTTAGTATTTTTTTGGTATGAGGAATTAGGATTAAGGGAAAGAAATACATAAACAGTAATTTTGATAAAGTTTTCATCAGATTCTGAAAGATTATTTATTTTTAGTTTATGTGTTCTGTTTTGTTTTGTTTTTCTTCCCTTGATTTAGGATAATATAGTCTAAAGCCAGTCTAATACAGTTGTCCTAGCTCTCTGGATTGCTGAGAGGAGCTGCTTCCTTCAAGGTTCTTCATCTCACAATGCTGTTGTTGAAATGTTTTTCCAGAACACTACTGATTAGACAAATGCAACTTAGAACAACTCTGAGGTATCACCTCACATCTATCAGATTGGCTAAGATGACAAAAAGAGAAAATGATCAATATTGGATAGGTTGTGGCAGGATTGGGAAATTAATGCATTGTTGGTGGAGTTGTGAAATGATCCAACCAATCTAGAGAGCAATATGCAACTATGTCCAAAGAGCAATAAAACTATTCATTCCTTTGACTTAGTTATTTCAATTCTAGGCCTATATCCAGAAGAAATCATAAAAAATGGGCAAAGTCCTGCATATTCCAAAATCATTATAGTAACTCTTTTTATAGTGGCAAAAGATTAGAAATTGAGGGGATGCCCATCAATTGGGAAATGACTAAACAAGTTATGCTACATGAATATTATGGAATATTAGTGTTCTATAAGAAACCATAAATGGTCAGACTCCAGAGAAGAATGGAATGAGTTACATATCAACAACTATGTGAGATGATCAACCTTGATGAAAGTACCTCCTTTCATCAGTTCAGAGATCTAGGAAAACCATATTAGATTGGCTATAAAAAATGCTATCCCCATCCAGAGGAAGAAAAACAAATTAAACAAAACCAAATAAAAAATAAAAAACCCTTCAAAATCTGATGATCACTCAATAAAAATTTTCTGCTAAGAATCTCTTTCCCTTTTTCCTAATTCCTCTTAACTAAAATGACTAATCTGTAAACATGTTTATCACAAATATGTATGTAAAATGTGAACTTCAGTGTTCACAGCTGAGGGAAAAGGGGTAGGATGAGAATGTGGAAAGAAATATGCATATGGATGAAGTTTGAAAAACTTTCATAACATGTATTTGTAATAATAAAATATCAATGAAATAGAGAAAAAAGGAACATATTGTCCAAACCTAGGCCCAAATAGTTTTATATATATATATATATATATATATATATATATATATATATATAAAATTCAACATATTAAGAAATCGTGCTTAAATAAAATTTATTCCCTAAGGGTTAATATTATGATTTCACTATAATAAAATGACTATATATTAACATTATATGCATAGTTTTGTTGAATAAATGATATAAATAGAATATTAACAAAGCACTTTACATAGATAAGATTCCAAATGAATAATTTCTTGCTGAATGCAAATATTAACAGTATATTTGGAATTAGGAGGCAAAAATCCAGTTTATGATGATAGAGAACTTATCTAATTCTAATTTATTGATATTTAACATGTGATTCTTTCATACCCTTTGCCAGCATAATACCAGGCAGGCTTGTCAGATAGCAAATTCTCTGGGTATGCAAACCAGAATAAGTGTTGAGTCCTTTAAATCCATATAAAAATTCTGATGCCATTTACTAAATTTCTCTTTCATCTTAGAAATTAGATCTACAATGTCAGCTTTAACTCTTTGTATTAGTTTTCAAAATAGATTTGTTTTCCCAGAATATAGTGAAATCTTGCCCAAAATACATGTTTTAAAGAATAGAATTTCTGTTAGTATCTCTTCAAATAGTATATATTTCAGGTCAAAAATTTTGCACATGCTGTTTCAATTGATTTTATATTTTCTTTAAAAAAGCATTTTATCTTGAAAATATTGTGTTGATGTTTGCTAAACATAAAGTACAATGGTACAATGAAGTTCTAAGTTTTATTTCTTGACAAATCTTTGTTCTGAAGATTGATGCATTGAGAAGAATACACAGTTTTGCAAAATTCTTTTAAAGCATCAAAAAAGAACCTCTTAAACTGGAACACCTTCCAAAGCTGCCCCCTTAGGGAAGAAAAAGAAAGTAACTGGGTAAAATAAAGAATCCAGTGTTTTCCCACAGATAAGCTTGGTAGGAAACAGATAGAAACATTTCTGAATGTTTTGAGCATTCCCATTGTTGGACTCCTTAACAAGCAGTTTAGATGATTAGATAACATCTCTCATTTGTTTATAATAGACAATACATGAAATTTATCGGCTAAGATGATAGTTTTTTTGTAGTTTTCTTAGATAATATTCACACACTTCTTACAATTATTTAGATCAGGGGTAGGGAACTATTTTGTTTTTCTGAAAAGGATCATTTGGATATGTATAACACCATTTTGGGGCTGTATTTGGTCAAAGGTAATTAAATCACTCATAGGAAGCTGCTAGATTTACTGAAATTGATTGCTATCTATGATTGCCTAGTCAATACCAGACCAATATAACTCATATCCTTGATATTGATTGAGAAATTAGTTCAAAGATAGTTTAAACAGCCTGTTTAAGTTTGCATTGTGAGTACAGTGGAAAGCTCACATGATCTACCTGCAAACTGAATCCCCATTAATCTACAATTTCTCTTTGAACAGGATTTTCCTGAATATTATGTCTTATTGCATGAATTTGTACACAGCCTATTATCATGGCATGTGGTAGAATTTCTCCCTCCCTTCAACCTCCACCCTTACCTCCCACTTTTAAACCACTCACCACACAAATAATCTGTTTGATTCCTTCTTACATCTTTAAGGACATAAGTTATAAGTTAATTTCCCCTTGAAATTTATATCATCTGAACTAGACATTTTCTTCTCCCTTATAGAAATATCTTTTATTCTCTTAATCAATTTAAGTGAATTTACTTTAAAATGTAGTCATTAGAACTTTCAGGATGAAACCAAGATGGCCTTGTGAAGTTAACATGCTCCCAGGGCCTTTCCCTACCAAGGAAAAAATGAAAACGAGAAGATTCAAAGAAGTGTTCATCTGTAGACATTGTGGAAGATCTTCTATGAAAATCTATCTCGTTGTGGGGGAAAGGGAGAGTGAAATCTAGGAGGTAGAAGATTGGGGAAAGTCAGCACAAGCCTTTTAGCCACAGTGCAATCTAGGTCCCAACAGCTTAATAATAAAAGGGCCCTTAGCTAGATAATAAGACAGCAGGGAGGATCCCAACCCTAAACAAAGAGAAAACACAGAAAATGCCAGGGGAAAATACAGGATTAGGTTGGGAACAATCCTCTGTTAAGTCAGAACCTGAACATAAAGGAGGAAAAAAAAACACTGCAAAGGCAAGGCCTGGACTTCATAGGCTATATATTGGCCAACAACAAGTCAGGGATCAGACCTCAGTCCCAGCAAAATAAAAGCTTGCGTCTATACTTCATATACCCAGGAGTAGAACTAAAACTGCAAAAATGAAAAAAAAATAAGCTCAAAGAGTGCTCACTATAGAAAACTACTTTACAGACAAAAATGTCTGTAAATGTCATGTCTGAAGAAGTGACAAATCACTCACAGGCAAAGTATCAGTCTCTAAATTGAACTCAAATACAAAAACTCATCACATAGCTTAAAAAAGAATTTACAAAGCAAAGAAGAGAGGAAGAAGAAAAATGGAAGAAAGAAATGAAATTCATTTTGGAAAAATTGGGAAAAGTTGACCAAAGAAATCAACTCCAATAAAAGTAAAAATAACCAATTAGAAAAGGAAACACCAAAGCTAACTGAAGAAAATAAAATTCTAAAAATTAGAATTGAATAATTAGAAATAATGAATCCATAAGGTTACAAGATTCCATCAAACAAAATAAAAAGGCTGAAAAAAATTGAAAAAATTTAAAGTACCTTCTAGGGAAAAATGAATGACCTGGAAAACAGATCCAGGGAAGACAATTTACAAATCATTAGATTACCAGAAATCTTGGACCATCAAAAGAACCTGGAAAACATCCTACAGGAAATTATAAGGCAAAACTTCCCAAATCTACTAGAACATGATAACAATATAACCATTGAAAGATTCCACAGAACTCCACCAGAAAAAAGACCATTGCAAGGGCTATAATAGCCAAATTCCAGAACCCTCAAATAAAGGAGAGAATATTGCAAACAGCAAATGAAAACAAGTCAAATATAACGAGAACACAATCAGATTTACACAGGACCTATCAGCCTCAACATTAAAGGATTAGAAAAACTGGAATAACATATTTCTGAGAGCTAAGGCCCAGGGATTACAACCCAGAATGTACAACCCTGCAAAATTCAGCATATACAGTCAGGGGAAAAGAAGGATGTTCTATGAAACAGGGAACTTCCAGAATTTCCTAACACAAAGTGCAGAACTGAATTCAATTGCCAAATACATGACTCAAGTGTTGCATAAAAAAGGTAAATGAAAGCAGATTGAAAAAATAAATCTGTTTTAAATAAATGTTGGTCGACTATCAAATTGTATACAATCCTAAAAGGGAAAATATAATGTTTCTAATTCTTTAGAACTTTACTTCTCTAAGGATAATTTGAAGATAGAATAAAATTGATGAGAATGAACTTAAGGATATGTATAATTGGTTCTTGTCTCTCAATTGAAAAGGTCCAAGATGACATCACTATGTTTGAGACAAAAAGCTCTGAAAAAAAACAGGAGTTTTAAGTTTAACTTAAATGTCTCATTATACTATGACTCATTTTAATCACAAGGTGCTAAGCACCATGTCTAATAAGGGCACCATAAACTTCAAGAATCTGAGAAAGTGTCTCTGTTACCTACAATCATTTGTAAAGTTTTCAGGTGAGATCTCCAGAACCTCCCAGTACTTAGAGATTTTCAATATTCTTTCAGTTAATTAGATTATGGTTTGAATTTATCAGTGCTTCACTTAACAAGAGGTTAAGTACACTGGGGGGTATAAAATGGGTGAGAAAATAGGCCTTATTTAACTTAGCAATGTGTTAAGTACATTAGGTGGGGAGGGCTGGAACTAAAGTGAAAAAAGTGGACCTGTGTGGAAGGGAAAAAAGAGTTCATGAAATGATATGGCTTTGGATGATACTTTGGCTTGTGAGTAGGATTAGATATACTTGAAAGATACTTGGTAAAGGTGGTAAGGTAAAAAATGATTATAATTCCAATTTGATGCAATTTGAGTCAAAGTTGCTTATCAAGCACTCAAGTAAACTATCTGTGATGATATCTTGATAACAATAGGAGTTTTTCAAGTATTCAAATAACTAAACTGTGATTGATGATTAATAATATTAGAATGATAAATAACACCAAAGGAAGAGGCACAAAGATGTATAATTTTAGGGGGAAAGAAGGGAAAATGGGAATGCTGAGTAAATTCTATTCAATAGATTTAGCCCAGTGAGGGAAGAAAATACATCCTCACTTGGTTTAAAAATCTAACTTAATCTACAGGGAAGGGGAGCATTGGAAAAAGGAAAGATAATGGAAGACAGGACTGATAAAATGGAAGGGAAGGTATAAGTGAACTGAAAGATAATTTTTTAAAAGAAAAGTCAATGTAAAATTTGGTGAGGAGGAATAAGAGGGAAAAAAAGAGATACATGTAAATGGAGAAAGATAGTATGGAGGGAAATATGGACTTAGTAATCTTCCCTGTAAAAGTGAATGTGATGAACTGTCCTATAAAATAGAAGCTGATAGCAGAATAGATTAAAAACCAGTATCCCACAATATGTTGTTTACAAGAAACACATTTGAAACAGAGAGATACACACAAGGTAAAGGTAAAAGGTTGAAGCAAAATATATTATGCCACATCAGAAGTAAAAAAATTGGGATAGTGATCTTAATCTCAGACAAACTAAATGCAAAAATAAATCTCATTAAAAGGGATAAAGAAGAAAATTACATTTTAAAAGGCACCACTGGAAATGAAACTATATCATTTCTAAATATGTATGCACCTAGTGTATACCACTAGGTATTCAGATTCCTAGAGAAAAAGCTGAGTGAATTACAAGGAGAAATAGACAGCAACATTTCATAATGGGAAACCTCAATCTCCTTCTCTCAGAACTGGATAAATCTAACAACAAAATAAACAAGAAGAAAGTTAAGAAGGTGAATGAAATCTTAGAAAACCTAGATATAATAGACCTCTGGAGAATACTTAATGGGTAAAGAAAAGAATATACCTTTTTTTTCAGCAGTACTTGTCACCATCACCAAAACTGATTATGTAGTAGGGCACAAAATCCTTAAAATCAAATGCAGAAAAGCAGACATAATAAATACACACTTCTCAGATCATGGTGCAATAAAATTAAATGCTATAAAGGGTCAAGGAAAGGTAAAACAAGAAAAAATTGGAAATTAAATAACTTTATCCTAAATAATGTGTAGATCAAACAGCACATGATAGAAATAATCATTACTTATATCCAAGAAAATGATAATAATGAGACATCATATCAAAATTTATGGGATGCTGCCATGGCCAAGGCAGTGTTGAGGGGAAACTTTATATCTCTAAATGTCTATATGATTAAAATAGAGAAAGAGGAGTGCAATGAATTCCATATGCAACTAAAAATGATAGAAAAAGAAAAAAATTTAAGATTACCAATTAAATACCAAATAAGAAATTCTGAAAATAAAGGGGGAGATTAATAAAATGGAAAGCAACAAATCCATTTATCTCATAAATAAAACTAAGAGTTGGTTTCATGCAAAAGCCAATAAAATAGGCAAACCTTTAGTTAATCTGATTAAAAAAAAGAAAGAAGATTAGCAAATTACCAGTATCAAAAATGAGAAGGGTAAACTAACAACCAAGGAGGAGGAAATTAAAGAGATAATTTGACCTAATTTGCCAACTGTATGCCAATAAATTGGACAACTTGTGTGAAATGGATGATTACTTACAAAATTACAATGTGTCCAAATTAACAGAATAAAAAAATAAATTACTTAAATAGCCCCACTTCAGAAAAAGTAATTGAAGAAAACAACAATAAACTCAGAAAAACTGTCCAGGTCCAGATGGATTTACAAGTGAATTCTACCAAACATTTAAGGAACTTTTAATTCCTATTCTACGTAACTATTTTTTAAAAATAGGATAGGAAGAAGTTCTCTCAAACTTCTTTTAAGATACCAACATGCTGCTGATGCCAAAACATATGAAGGAAATTATAGACCAATCTCCCTAATAAATATTGATACAAAAATCTAAAATAAATTTTGCAGTGAAACTACAGCAAGTTATTTACCAGGATAATA
>NC_133658.1:106372919-106437530 GCF_037893015.1 Macrotis lagotis | reverse complement strand
TGATTCCTTTTCTTCAGACATTCTTTATTTCGAGGGATAATGGAACAAAATTGACTGCTGCCTTTTCCCTATATCTATGTAGATTTTTAAGAATCACAAAATACTTAATATCATCATATAGAAATAAAATATAAATAATTATTATAGGAAAATAAGGATTTTAACTTCATTTATGTTTTCTCTTTCAAGTATACCTTTTAGTGGCTTTCAAGAGACATGTGTTTGAATGCTAAATTATAAAGTCAGCTCTTCTCATTTTATCAGGAATATATGTAATTCTACTTCATTAAATGTCCATTTTATCCTAAATGATGATACTCAGTTTTGCAAATAATCCATCTAGTAATAGTAATGATAACAATTGTAATAACAATCCAAGCTTTCTTTCCTTCCAGAATTACTCTTCCAAATCTTATTCTTCTTCTGATTATGGCAACAAAAATTTAAATAATTTGTTTAATTTTTTTGTACTAATTTCCTCTTGACCTGGGACAACAGTTATTTGGATATAATATTCATGATCATTTCAATTTTGGCATTCTTTCAGGAGGTGAACAGTGAATCTTTTTCAATTTCTATTCTCCCCTCTGATTCTATATCAGGACAGTTTTCCATGATAATTTATTTAATATGAATTCTAGAATCTCTTCTGGATCTGTTTTGCATTCATACATTCTGATTTCTTAAATTATTCTCCTCAATTTATTTTTCTAATGAGATATTTTACATTTTATTCCCTTTGTTTTCATATATTTTATTTATTTTCATGAATTGTTTAGTCATTCTCCAATTAGCAGGCATCCCTTTAATTTCCAACTCTTTGCCACTGCAAAAAGAACTGCTACAAATAGTTTTTAACCTGTGAGTCTTTTCCCATTTTTTATTATTTCTTCTGGATATATTCCTAATATTGATATTACTGGTTCAAAATGTATGGTACATATTATTGTTCTTTAGGCATAATTCCCTAATGCTCTGCAGAATGTGTGGATTACTTTACAACAGTTAGAATATGCCTTAATATATTAATTGTCTATTGTATCAGTCTTAAAGGCCTAACTCCTGCACCTATATTGAACACATTTTGGTATATGGTGTGAGATGTGTTTATATTTAGTTTTTGCCACGTTAATTTTTGCCATACTGACCATACTGATTTTTATTTAAGGCAATGGGGTAAAGAGTGACTTGCCCAAGGTTACACAGCTGGGTAATTATTAAGTGTCTGAGGCTAGATAGATTTGAACTCAGGTCCTCCTGACTCCAGTGCTCTATCCACTCTGCTACCTAACTGCCCCTGATTCCAGTTTTTCTAGCAGTTTTAAAGACATTGAATTATTCCAGATGTTAACATTTTGGAGTTTATCAAACAAAGGATTATTATAGTCATTTACTACTGTTTCTTTTGAATTTATATTAATCCCCTGGTCGCTTACTATGTTTATAAATAAGTACCAGGCTCTTTTGATGACTGCCACTTTATGGTATGATTTTAGATCTGATACAGCTAAGCCACCAAGTTTTGTATTTTTTTTCCATCAGTTCCCTTGAGATTTTTAACTTTTTTCTCTAGATTTATTTATTTTTTTTTCTAGCTCTGCAAACTATGTTTTGGGTAATTTGATTGCTATGGCAGTGAAAAAGTAACTTAATCTGAGTAAGAATTGCCATTTTTATTATATCAGTTCAGCCTAACCATGAGTTGAAGTTTTTCCAGTTGTTTCATTCTGACTTTATTTGTATGGAAAGTGTTCTGTAACTTTGTTCATAGAGTTTCTGGGTTTATCTTGAGTAGTTAATGACCACGGATTTCCACTTTCAATAGGATTTCTCTTTCTCTTTCCCTTGCAGTTGGAATTTGTTCCTTGTATATAGAAATGTTGATTTATGTGAGTTTATTTTATATCCTTCTACTTTGCTGAAGTTCTTAATTGTTTCAAATAGTTTTTAGCTGATTTTCTAATGATCTTTAAGTGTATCATATCATTTACAAAAATTGCGCATTCTAATTGCTTCAAATTTTTTCTCTTATTTCTAAAGCTCCTATTTCTAATACCATATTGAATAGACTGATGATAATGGACATACTTGATTTATTTACCACTAATCTTATTGGGACATCTCCTAGTTTATCCCCATTATATATAATAGTTGTTGATAATTTTAGATTGATGCTGTTTAATATTTTAAGGAAATCTCCATTTCTTCCTATAACCTCGTTTATTTACTTATTTTTAAGACAATGGAATTAAGTGATTAGCCCAAGGTCACAGTGTCTGAGGTTGGATTTGAACTCCAGTCCTCCTGACTCTGGGGGCAGTGCTCTATTCACTGTGCCACCTAACTACCCCATCTCTAGAGTTTTTAATTGGAATGGATGTTGCCCTTTGTAAAAGACTTTCTCAGCATCTATTGAGATAATTATATGATTTCTATTAGTATTGTTATTGATCTGGTTAATTATGTTGAATATTTACCTAATATTGAACCCTCCCTGCCTACCTGGTATAAATCCAACACAATCATGGTAATAACATGTAATCACTTTGTTAATTTTAATTTAATTTTGGCATCAATGTTCAGTATGGTGATTAATCTATAATTTTCTTTGTCTGTTTTAAGTCTTCCTAGTTTAGGTACCAGGACCATATTGGTGTCACAAATGGAATTTGGCAGAACTCCTTCTTCTCCTATTTTTTTAAAATTTTATTTTTAAATTTTCTTTAATTTATTTACACATTACTAAATTATTCTTATTTAAAAGCAAGCATAATACCCCCTCCCTCCACAAAAATATAAAACCTCATGAGAAATAAAGTGAAAGAAAGAGAAAAATAATGTGTTTCAGTCTGTGTTCTGATACCCTCAGCTCTTTATCATGTGGATCACATTCTTTATCATAGTCCATCACAGAAGTTACTTTCATATTTTTCCACAGTTACTTTTGCTGATTTCAATTCCCTTCATCCATTCTTCTCCACTACCATCTATTATATGTTCTTTCTCCTTTAACTCTGTCCCTCTTCAAAAATGTGCTGCAGGATAGCCAAGTGGTGAAGCAGACAGAGCACCGACCCTGGGGCCAAGAGTCCCCAAGCCAACATCCCACCCCAGAGACCCAGCAACCATCCAGCCCCGTGGTCCTGAACAGGCCACCATATCCCACCACCTTGTAAAAAGTAAAATAGAAAATGTGTTATATCTGACTATCCTCTCCTATGGTCTAACCTCTCCTCTATCTATATCTCCTCTATCACCCCCACTTCCTCCTGTTCCCCTTCTCTCCTTTTTCCTCTAGATGTCTATACCCTATTGAGTGTGTATGCTGTTTCATCTCTGATCCATTTCCAATGAAATTAAAGCTCCCTCATTCTGCCTCAACTTTAACCCTTCCATACCATTGCAAAACTACATGAAATATATTTTATATGAAATATATTAGTGTATTCTACCTCTCCATTCTTACTCCAGTACATTTTCTTTTCACCTGTTGATTCCATTTTTACAGAATATTATACCTTCAAATTCAGCTCTCTCTTGTGCCTCATCTTTAAAAGCTCCTTCAATCTGCTTTATTAAATGAGAAGTTTATATGAATATTATTAGTATCATCTTTTCAGGCAGGAATACTTGCAGTCAATCATCATTAAGTTCCTCATAATTTACCCTTTTCCTCCAGTCTCTAATGCTTCACCTGAGTCCTGTACTTGAATATCAAACTATGTGTTCAGTTCTAGTCATTTCAACATTTGAAATTCCCCTGTTTTATTGAAAGTCCATCTTTTCCCTTGGAAGAGGATGTTCAGTTTTTCTGGGTACTTGATACTCAGTTGCATTCCATACTCTTGTGCCTTCCAGAATATTATATTCAAAGCCCTATGAGCCCTGAATGTTGTTGCTGCTAGGTCCTGTGTGATGCTGAATACAGTGCCATGATATTTGAATTGTGTCATTCTGGTTGCTTGTAATATTTTCTATTTGATTGGGAGCTCTGCAACTTGGCTATAATATCCCTAGGGGTGGGGGTGGTGTTGTTTGGATCACTTTCTGGGGGAGATTGGTGGATTCTCTCAACTTCTATTTTACCCTCTGCTTCTAGGATATCAAGGAAATTTTCCTGTATTAATTATTTAAAAATGTGGTCAAGGCTCTTTTCCTGATCATGACTTTCAGGTAGCGCAATAATTTTAGATTATCTCTTCTGGATCTGTTTTGAAGTTGAGTTGTTTTTCAATGAAATAGTTCACATTTTCTTCTAGTTTTTCATTTGTTCGGTGTTGAATTATTATGTCTTGATTTCTTGCAAAGTCATCAGCTTCCTTTATCTCCATTCTACATTTGAAGGATTTGTTTTCTTCAGAGAGATTTCTTATCTCCTTCCCACCTGGCCAATTCTGCTTTTTAAAACATTCTTCTCCTTATTAACTTTTTGAACTGTTTTATCCAATTAACCTAAACTGGAATTTTTTTTTACTTTTTTGCAAGGTGATGGGGTTAAGTGGCTTGCCCAAGGCCACACAGCAAGGTAATTATTAATGTCTGAGGCGGGATTTGAGCTCTGGAACTCCGGACTCCAGGACTGGTGCTCTATCCACTGCACCACCTAGCTACCCTAAACTGGATTTTAATGTTATTTTCTCCAGCATTTTTTTGAATTGCCTTCATTAAGCTGTTGACTTTGGCTCCATATTTTTCCCTGCATCTCTCATTTATCTTCGCAATTTTCATTCTACCTCTTTTTCTTGATTTTCAAAATCTTTTTTGAACTCTGAAATAGCCTGAGCCCAACATCTATATTTCTTGGAGCATTTAGCTGCAGAGGATTGGACATTCTCATCTTCAGAGTGTGTATTTTGGTCCTAAATGCGACCAAAGAAATTGTCCATTTTAGGTTACATTTTTTTTTTCTATTTCCTCAATTCCCCAATCTGTAACTGTTTTTGGTGTGCTTCTTGAGTTTTTAAGTATTATTGGGACCCCCCCCCAATGAACTTAATGAGTGATGCTCCAACTGCTCTCCTGGTCTGAATGACCACAAGAGCACCCCTCTGCCACATGGCTCTGAGGGGATGGGTACCTGCTCTATGGGAGGCCTGGACTGCGCCCAGAGTCTAAATGTGGTCACAGGCCCATAGTGCTGTCCCAGGGACGGAAGACAGATCTCAGCAGTCTCCCACCACTTCCTTATCTTCTGTGGGTTGAGTATTCAGGGAGCAGTTGCTGGAAGGCTCCTGCTAGGTGACTTCATAGGCCTCCTTTCATTTCCTGTGATCTGGGCTGCTCTTAGGGTTATGGCCATGCTGATGAGGGCCATGCTGGCCTAGGCTTCACTCTGACACTGGCAGAGGTTTCCCTGCTGATTTTCCAAGTTGTGCTTGGTGCTCGCTGGGGTGGCACATCGAGAAACTGCTTCTGTTGCCAGGAGCCAGGGCTCCCTAGCATCCTGGGGCTGTTCTCAGAAGGCTGAAGCTCCTTCAATCCAAATGGTCTTCTTCTCTTTTTTAAATAGTTTATGTATTATTGGAATTAATTGTTCCTTAAATGTTTAATAGAATTCCCTTGTGAACCCGTCTAAAACTGGAGATTTTTTTCCTAGGGAGTTAATTGATGGTTTATTCAATATCTTTTTTTTCTGAAATAGCATTATTTAAGTATTTTATTTCCTATTGTGTTAATCAGGGTACTTTGTTTTGTTGTAAATATTCATTCATTTCACTCAGGTTGTCAATTTTATTAGTATGAAGTTAGGAAAAATTGTCCCGAGTTTTTTTTCTTTAAATTTATCCACATTGATGGTGAGTTTAGTTTATTCATTTTTGATTCATTGGTTTTGATACCTTTGATTATTATTCTTTCTTTTTAAATAAGATTAACTATTTTTTTAGGTTTGTTTTTTTTTTTTTTTTGCAAGGCAATGGGGTTAAGTGGTTTGCCCAACACCACACAGCTAGGTAATAATTAAGTGTCTGAGGCTACATTTGAACTCAGGTACTCCTGACTCCAGGGCCAGTGCTGTATCCACTGCCCCACCTAGCCATCCCTTGAAAGTTTATCTATTTTTATTTTTTTCAAAAAAAGCTTAGTTTATTATTTATTTTATAGTATTTATTTTTATTTTGAATTCATATTCAATCATATTCTTATTAATTATTATTTATAGTTTTCTTGTTTCCAGTTTTCTTAAACTCATCTATGATTTTCAGGAATTTATAATTTGGTATTTAATTTGGATCTTTAATTTGTTCTTTTTCTTTTTAGCTTTTTTTAGTTTCATTACCAATTCATTGAACTCTTCATTTTCTATCTTATTCATTCAATCAATTAAAGATATAAAATTTCTCCTAAAAATGACTTGACTGCATCCAATAATTTTTGATATTATGTCTCATCATTTTCTTGGATGAAATGCTTGATTATTTTTATGATTTGTTGTTTTATTCACTCATTCTTTTAAATTAGCTTATTTAGTTTCAAATTCATTTTGATTCATCATTCCATGGCCCTTTATTACCTGCAATTTATATTGTACCATGATCTGAAAAGCATACATTTATTATTTCTGTCTCTCTGCATTTGATTGTAAGGTTTTTATGTTATAGTACATGGTCAATGTTACTATAAATATCATGTATTGCAGAAGGGGCAGCCAGGTAGTACAATTGATGGAGCACTGTCAGAATATACTCTTTCTATATGTTCTAATAGAAGTACCATTCTCATCATTTGATTAATTGATTGCTTGATAAGTTTCTTGTTCAGATAGTACATTCCCCTCTGCTGTCCAATAAGAAATACATTTCTCAATAGTCAAAAATCACTTCAAACTAATAATTGATTTATACTATTCCTTCTTTTCAAGTACCCTCCATGGACACACAATCCTCAGGAGCCAAATCTTTTCAGAAACCAGTTATGCCACTCTTGCCCAAGCACAGTCTCTCTACTTGTAGTAAAAGCATCAAGCAAAGCAAAATTGTTTCATAATATAGTCATGTCTAGTCCTTCTATTCCATTCTCTCCCATTGAGCTCTCTAACCATAACAATATAACCTTTGTTTACCAAAGTATGTACTAAAATAAGATCATGGGACAGCTAGTTGGCCCAATGGATAGAGCACCAATCCTGGAGTCAGGAGTATATGAGTTCAAATCCAGCCTCAGACATTTAATGATCACCTAGCTGTATGACCTTGGACCAGTCACTTAACCCCATTGCTTTACTAAACTAAAGAGAAAAGAAGAAACTTGGGCAAATCACTTAACCTCATTGTACTGCAAAAAAAAAAAAAAAACCCAAGAACAAAAGATAACTTTCTAATCTATTTATGTCTATTCCATGGAGGTAGCTTCCTTTCTCTATTCCAGTTGTATTACAATCCTCCTTAACTCAAGTATCTAGTAAAAATAAGATTGTCTCATGATTTAGCTGCATTCATGTTTCATTTATACCATATCGTCTAAGTACAATACTTTAAGTATATTCTTTAACTATCCTAAGAAAAATTCAATGTTCAAGGGTTACACTTCCCTTGAAGGAATATATACAGTTCAATGTTCTTCACTAGCATGTTTCTCCCCCTCCCCTTCCCCTTTCCCTTTTTCTGAATCTCTTGAGTATTGTATTTGAAGAACAAATATTCCATTCATTTCTGGTCTACTTATTTGATCTACTTATCTTCTTATTATTTTGGAAGTCTTCTGTTTCATTGTAAATCCATCGTTTTCCCTGATAGCAAATCTGCTTTTTAACTAGTTGTAGGACTTTTCATGTGTATCATAACATTAGTCAATTCTGGATTTAAAGTTGTTATTTTCCTCAGTAATTTTGCCCCCTTCTTTTAACAAGCTATTAATTCACTTTTTTTTCTTTTTTCATTTTCCTCTAGACATACATAAAACAATTTTAAAATTCATTTGTAAAACTTTGAGTACCAACCTCTCTGCCCCCCCATCATCCCCCTATCATTAAGGCAGTAAGCAATTCAATGTAAGTTCTACATGTGTAGTCATCAGAAATATTTCCATAATAGTTGATTTGTGAAAAAATACAGACGAAAAAAGGGTCAAGAAAAATAAAGAAGGAATTTTCGACCAAGATGGTGGAGAGAAGACAGGAACAGTTCTAAAGATTACTGATCTTTCCCCATCTATGATATGGAACAATCCTCTTAACAGAAATCTGATCCAGAAAAACCTGAAGGAAAAGCCAGGAGAAAGAACATCCACCCTAGGATTTGTTTTCCAGTGGTCCTGAGTGAGTCCCAGAGGAGAGGGCTGGTCATTTGAGGATCAGTCTGATTAGCAGTGGGGTTGGAGCCTGGGAGCCTGATGGCATGAAAGCCCGACTTGCTTGATTAGCAGAGCTAGAGTCTGGTCAAATGCCAGGGCTTGGGTCAGCTAGTGAGCAGAGGCTTAGTTGTTGGTGCTGACCATCTGGAGCTTGCCATTTGGGCTGGGAGGAGAGTTCCGGTGCAGGAGAGCTGCAGATATCATCCC
This sequence comes from Macrotis lagotis, assembly GCF_037893015.1. Lineage (NCBI taxonomy): Eukaryota > Metazoa > Chordata > Mammalia > Peramelemorphia > Peramelidae > Macrotis > Macrotis lagotis. The sequence goes on along the minus strand of NC_133658.1, from coordinate 106,429,034 downwards.
AGGGCTCCTCTGCTCTGAGGATAGCCAAGAAAATGTCTCCATTACAGCTGAGGCTTCTTCCCAGAACAAACAAAATTACAGACTACTTCTACCCCAGGCACAGGTGTGTGAGCCCAGATGACAATGGAGAGGGTGATGATCTCACACCAGGGTAAAGCCAACCATTAATTGAAGATAAAAGTATTAACAGCTTCAATCAATCCCTCCAGGCTCAAGGAGAAGGCCTCAATCAATGTCACAGACACTCCAAAGGAAGCAACCAGCACCTCGTACTGGCAAGCTGGAGAAATTGCACTTGGTGAGTAAGATTCTAGGGATCCCAACACCAAACCTTTGTGAACTAGCCCCCCCCAACTCAAGGTCTTAGCAAAATGAAGAAAAGTCGGGGGGGGGGGACTGGATCCATAGAAAAAATTCTTGGAAGGAAAAGACGCTAACTCAGAGAGACCTAGAACCTCAGAGGAAAATTTGATCTGGTCTCCAGCACAGAAAGACTTCCTTGAAGAAATTATGAAGGAGTTTAAAAATCCATTGGAAAATTTGTGAGAGTTGATTAACACCTTGCAACAAGAAAACAAATTATTGGAAAATACAATTGGACAAATACAAAATGAGAATAATTCTCTCAGATCTTCAAATGGGCAAATGCAAAAAAAAATAATTCGCTCAAAACCTCAATTGGTCAAATGGAAAGGTCTTTCAAAAATAGAATTGACCAATTTGAAAAGGAGTTGCAAAAGGTCAATGAATAAAACTCCACTGTAATAAAAAAAAAGAATTGAGTCTGCAGAAACTAATGACTTCATGAGAAAGCAAGAGCCTGTTAAACAAAATCAAAAAATAGGAATAAAGAAGAAAATGTAAAATATCTCTTCAGCAAAGCCACTTCCCTAGAGAATAGATCGAGGAGGGGAAACCTGAGAATTGTTGGACATCCTGAAAACAATAAATTGAAAAAAAAAAGACTTGAAGTGATATTACAGGATCTAGTGAAGGAAAATTGCCCTGATGTTATAGAACCAGAGGGCAAAGTAGTTATTGAAAGATTACATAAATCACCTCCAGAAAGAGATCCTAAAATGAAAACACCAAGGAATGTGGCCAAATTCCAGCACTGTCAGATAAAAGAGAAAACCCTGCAAGCAGCCAGAAAGAAACAATTTAAATACCAAGGAGCCACAGTAAGGATTATGCAGACCTGGCTTCATAGACATTAAGGGAATCAAAGGACCTGGAATGAGATATTTTGAAGAGCAAGAGAGCTTGGAATGAAGTCAAGAATCCATTATCCTACAAAGCTGTGCCTTCTTTTTTCAGGGGAAAAGGTGCACATTTCATGAAATGGAAAAATTCCAAAAATTCTTGATGAAAAGACCAGAGCTAGATAGAAAATTTGGAAATAAAACAGGAACTTCAAGAGACATATGAAAAGGTAAAAAAAGGGGGGGAGGCATGGGTAAAGAAAAAAAAATTTATATCCAACAAGGTAAAACTTGCTATATCCATGAGACTGCAATCCAATGAGATGAAACTGGCTATAATCCCACTTGGGAGAAAGACTCTAATAACTCTCAAGAATTCTAAATTTATTAAGTAGAATATATTTAGCTAGAGTTAATGGATACTCAGAATTTACTATGACTCAGATAGAATGATTTAAAAACACCTCCTCCTTAAAAAGGGTGAAAGGAAGAAGATGGGAGGAGGGAGGGGATTTAATGGGGTAAATATAATTACAAAAAGTTTTACAAAATGCCTATGGTAATAGAGGGGGAACAAGGGCAGAGATGAGAAACACCTGAATCTTCTGATAAGACTTGGCTTAAAGTTAAGTTACTACTCACTTAACTTAAAAGACATTTAATTTTTCAAGTAAAAGGGGAAGAGGGGAGGGGGGAGAAAAAAGGGGAACTGACAGAAGGATAGATAGGGAAAAGTAAAAAAGGGACAGGGGAAAGAAAGGGGAGGGGGATATAGGAGGGCAAACACACAGAAAGGGGTGGTATTCAGAAAGAAAATACTGGGGAATACAGATAAAGGGGGAAGGGGAAAAATAGAAACAGAGGAAAGATAGCATGGAGGGCAATAAAGAGTTAGTAATTATAGCTTTGAATGTCAATGGGATGAACTCTCCCTTAAAACAAAGGCGAATAACAGAGGGGATTAAAAACCAGAATCCTACAATATGCTGCTTACAAGAAATTCATTTGGAGCAGTGAGATATATATAGAGTAAAGGTAAAAGGTTGGAGCAAAATATATTTTGCTTCAGCTGCAGTGAAAAAAAGCAGGGATAGCAATCCTTATTTCAGACAAAGCACCTGTAAAAATAGTGTGAAAAGAAATAAGGAAGGAGACCATAGGCAATAAAGTGATTTCAATATTGAATATATATGCACCTAATGGGATAGAATCCAAATTGTTAGAGGAGAAGTTGTAAGAACTACAGCAAGACATAGACAGCAAAACTCTATTAGTGGCAGATGTCAATCTCCCACTCTCAGATCTAGATAAATCAAATCATAAAATAAACAAGAAAGAAGTTAAGGAGGTAAATAGATGGTTAGAAAAACTAGATATGATAGACTTATGGAGGAAAATGAATGGGGATAGAAAGGGCTATCCCTTGTTCTCTGCAGTACATGGCAATTAAATATAAATTGTCCATGTACTAGGGCATAAAAATCTAATGATCAACTGCAGAAAGAAAGAAATAGTGAATATATCTTTCTCAGATCACAATGCAATAAAAGTCATATACAATATTGGACCAGGGAACTATAGACCCAGAACTAACTGGAAACTGAATAACCTTATTTTAAAGAATGAGTAGATCAAATAACAAATTATAGAAAGAATTAATTATTTTATCATAGATAATGACAATAATGAAAAAACATACCAAAACCTATGAGATTCACTCAAAGCAGCTGTCAGGGTATATATTATAACTTTAAATGCTTATATGAATAAATTAAAGAGGAAATCAATGAACTAAATATGCAACTAAAATTTAGAGAAAGAAGAATGAAAAATCCCCAGTTAAGTACCAAATTAGAAATTCTAAAAATTAAGAGAAATTAATAAAATCTAAAGCAAAAAACTATTGAATTAATAAAACCAAAGGTTGGCTTTATGAAAACAATAATTAAATTGATAAACCTATGGTCAATTTGATTAAAACAAAGAAAAAACCAAATTCCTAATATCATAAATTAAAAAGGTGAACTCACCAACAATGAGGAATAAATTAAATTAATAATTTGGAATTATATTGCCCAACTCTATTCCAATAAATTTGACGATCTAAGTGAAATGGACAGATATTTACAAAAATATGTTTCTCAGGTTAAATGAACAGGAGATTAAATACTTAAACAAAACTGTCTCAGAAAAAGAAATTCAACAAGCCATCATTGAACTAGTGGAGCTGTGAATTCATCCAACCATTCTGGAGAGCTATTTGTAACTAAGCCCAAATGGCTACAAAAAATGTGCATACCCTTTGATCCAGAAATACCACTACTGGGTTTATACCCTGAAGAGATTATGAAAAGGGATAAAAACATCACTTGTACAAAAATATTCATAGCATCCCTGTTTGTGGTGGCAAAGAATTGGAAATCAAGTAAATGTCCTTCAATTGGGGAATGGCTTAGCAAACTGTGGTATATGTTTGGCATGGAACACTATTGTTCTATTAGAAACCAGGAGGGCTGGAAATTCAGGGAAGCTTGGAGGGATTTACATGAACTGATGCTGAGTGAGGTGAGCAGAACTAGAAAAACACTGTACACCCTAATAGCAATATAGGGTCAATGATCAACCTTGATTGACTATCTCATTCCATCAGTGCAACAATCTTGGGCAATTTGGAGCACTCTGTAATGGAAAATACCATCTGTATCCAGAGAAACAACTGTGGAGTTGGACCAAGGACTATTACCTTAAATTTAGGGGGGGAAAGCTGATATCTTATTGTCTGTCCTTGCTATCTCTTATACTTTATATTTCTTCCTTAAGGATATGATTTCTTTCTCATCATACTCAATTTGGATCAATGTACAACATGGAAACAATGTGAAGACTGACAAATTGTTTTCTTTGGGGGGTGGGGGAGGGAAGTAAGATTAGGGGAAAAGTTGTAAAACTCAAAATAAACAAAACTTTAATAAAAAAAGAAAGAAAACAAAGTAAAAAACAAAACATAAAACAAAAAAAAATCATATTTCTCTCTCTATTCAGATACCAACATAACAAAACATATTTCTCATTGTATTCAGATCAAGAAGTCTGTAAGAATCGATCATGTTTTTCATCATATATCTTTCAGAGGTGTCTTGGATCATTGTATTGCTAAAAACAGCATTATTAACAGCTGATCATCTTTCAACATTGCTTTCAATTTATAAAAAATACATTTTACTTTGTAAGTATTTCTAGATTTTTCCGAGCATTCTGTTTATCATTGCTTATAGCACAATAGCAATCCACCATAATGAATAAGTAAGTTTGTTCATTTATTCCCTCTTTCACAGACATCACTCAATTTCCAATTCTTTCTTACAAGAAAATAATTGCTATAGAAAACTTTGATCACCTCATTTTAAAACTATTTGTATTTTTTATGATTTATCATTTTTATCATATTTTCATATTTAATTTTTCACAGTAATATTTACTAACTCTGTTTCCCTCCCTCCTAAACCTCCCATTTGTTTTACTCTTTTCATCTTGTCCATATTTAAAATTGTTTTGTTTCTACTATTCCTTCAATCTAGTTTTTCTTCAATCATCGCCACCTTTCTCATCTCCTTCCCTCTTACTTATCTGTAGGCTAAGATAGAGCTCTTTACTCAATTATGTGTGTATTTTTATTATCTCTTTGAGTCAATCTTGAAGAAAGTAAGGTTCACAAATTCACCCTCACCTTCCCCCACTTCCCCTCCTTTGTAAAAGTTTGTGTACCTTGTATTTCATTTGCTCAATTCTACTTTTTAAGACTTTTTTTCTTAGTTGCTTCTTCTTCTGTTTAATTTCATTTTCAAGGTATTTTTATTTTCATTGGTGTTTTTGTATGTTTTTTGCCATTTGACAGTCTGTTTTTTAAGATGTTAAGTTTTTCAATAATTTTTGTTTCTTCTCTATAAAGCTGTTTACTATTTTCATGATTATCTTCAGATTTTTTTCTCAACCTCACTTATTTGATTTTCCAAACCCTTTTTAAATTCGTCCATGACTTGAGAACAATTTATATTTTTCTTGAAGTTTTAAATGAGTAAGGTTTGACGTTGTTATTTTCTTCTCAGTGTGTGCTTTGATTTCCTTGTCACCATAGTAACTTTCTATGGCCAGGTAGTTTGCTTTTGTTTGCTCCTTTTCCCAGTCTATTACTTGATTTTTAACCCTTTGTTCAATTATGGCTCTTATTCCAGGGTGAAGGACATACTGTTTCAAGCTTTAGGGGTTTTGTGCAGCTATTTTCAGAGATACCTAGAGTCCTGTACATTTTTAACTCTTCCTTGATGATGTGATCTAAGGAGAGATATGTTTCCTACTCTATTGGCCTATGATCTGGTCTTTGAGTGAGTGCCACAAGCACTCTTTTCTGCCCGGAAATGATGACAACTCTCTCTCCTCCATTGTGACCCCATTCTCTGTTGTGTTAATGTTCAATCCTCCCCCTTAGTATTCAAACAGTACTGTGATCTGGATCCAAGTATGGGCAGAGCAAGGGATTACTGCCTCTAATAATTCATAGATATTAACCACATTTTATAAGCAAAGAGAGCCCTGTAAAGTCCTTCTCACCAGTTGTTTGATCCCCTTACTCTCTGTGGGCTGAGAATTCCAAAAGCATCTTCTACTACTGATTCAGTGGTTTCCAGATTGTTTTTGGTTTGCTAGGACTGATTTTACACTGATGCCGCCTATTTTAGACTGTGTTCCATACTTATCCTGGTATACTTAACCATTTTTTTAGGTTTTTGCAAGGCAAATGGGGTTAAGTGGCTCGCCCAAGGCCACACAGCTAGGTAATTATTAAATGTTTGAGACCAGATTTGAACCCAGGTACTCCTGACTCCAGGGCCGGTACTTTATCTACTGTGCCACCTAGCCACCCCAATACTTAACCATTTTTGTTGAACTTCTAAGTTTTCTTTGATATCTGTGAGCAGACTGGAAACCACCACTGCTTTCATCTCTTCAGGGGTCTGAGGCCTATTTCTGGGTTGACTGAGACCAATCTGCGATGTCCTTTTGGACTGGAAAACTTTTTACACTTGATCCTTTAGGTTGTTTTATTTGGGGATTGTTGAATTTTTTTAGTCATTATTTAGAAGTATATGGAAGGCCTTGTGGGGGAAAAAGTCAAGTGAATCCCTGCTTTTTCTTTGCCATCTTGACTCTACTTCCTCTAAATATTGATTCTCTTTTAATCTTCTTGCATTATTTTCATTGATTTTACCTATTTTTCTCTAGCACTTAACTCTAATTTTTAGCATTCCCTTTCATGCAAGTTCAATTTACATTGAAATTACATTGATCTGCTTGTAGCAGTTTTCTACATTGTTGTCTTCTAAGTTTGTGTCTTTAGCTTCAATGTCACCATAGATCTTTTTTTATTATTTTTTTCTGTTTGATTATTTTTTAGTTTATTTTCTGATTTCTTACTTCATGTTAAAGTTGAGATTTTCTTACCTGGGATAGAGGCACTGTAGCAATCTTCAGTCTTTTTTCATGAGTCTTTTTTCAGTATTAATTTTTGATGTTTATTAATTTTTAATGCTTCTAAAATAGTGTTATTTGAGGACAAGGGCAGTATTGCTTTTCTGACCTGCACTCTGCTTCTTATCCAAGAATAACCCCGGCACATCTATAGTCACAAAAGGTAGTCCTTTAATGTGCTCTTGAATTGTGACTAAGTCTACAATTCCCCTATAGCTGCAGATGCTGGTGCTCTTCACTGCCCTGGAACTGTCATCTGAATGCCTGCTATTTTGGGACTGATCACAAGAACTCTTCTCCACATAAGTAATGGAATCCAGAACTCTGTGTGGGCAATGGAGCTGCTACATGATGCATAGTCCTGGTTCAGCAGAAGCACAAAGGTTCCCTGTTATCTCATTTTGGCTAGTTGCCCAATTTTCGTACCAATACTGGGCTAAAGAATTTCCAAAATTGCTCCTGCTAATGCTGTGGTCAGTTTTCAAGGCTCTTGTTAGAGTTTCCATTGTGTGAGTCCCAGGCTGACCCCTACCCCAAGATCACAGATCTTTCATTGTGATCTAAATTGTTTAAAATAGAAATATGTCTCACTTTGATTTTTACTGTCTAGGCTGCTTGAAAATTTGATTTGATTTTTTAAAAATGTTGCTTAAAATCTATTGTCACTTGAGTTTGACTAGATTTATTTCCCTCTCTGCCATTTACAAAGGCTGAAAATAAGACACCTATGATATAATAGTTAAGTGCTGGACTTGGAGGCGGAAAGATCTATTTTTAAATCACTCCTCATTTATATCCTAATTGACTGATCAAATGCAAGTCATTCAATCTCTGTCAGTTCAGTTTTCTTATTTTTAAAGTAGGGATAATAATATTATATACTATAATATGTTGGGAAGAGTTTCAAAACTGATAATGTATGGACATCATTTTACAAAGCCTAAAGTGCTATAGAAATATCAGATTTTTTTATGATTTTTCCAATTTAGTATTTATGCATTCACTTATTTAAGAAATGATATTCATTTTAGTTAGAGCTGAGAAAATGAGGCTAATAGTTATGAATTATCAGGATATCTTATCATACTCCGGACCAACCAATACACCTGAAAAAAGGAACAAGAGGGAATGGAACCTGTGCAATATTTCTATATTTCTGTTGAAGATTTGAATATACTCCACCAGAAAAGACCTAGATGCTATAAGCAATTCACCTAATTTTGAAAATATAAATTACAGGATTATTTGAAAGGAAAATTCTATCAATTATAGATTTCCTTCATAAAAAGTAATTGGTATAAATAATCAAAGTAGCTTTGATATTCTTTGATTATTTTGTTCCATGTTGAAATTTCGTATAAGGAAACTCTTAGCTACTATTTGACAAGCTTGTCAATCTGGGTTCTTTAAAGATCTTCCAAAATTTTACATCATTTTTTTCTTTTAATTTCATCTCATAAGCTTTTAGGATGATACATTTAGAGTTGGAAAGACATTGAAAGAAAACCAGTTTAATCCCGTTATTTTACACATGAGAAAACTGATAACTAGAGAGGGAGAGCAACTTTTCCTGAGTCAAAGGTATGGGAGTTTTGTATAGATCCCAAGTCCTCTAACTTCATATTCACCTATTTTCAATTACTCTGTGCTCTATTCAAATAGATTTTGATTGTTAGTTTTCCAATCTTGACTTTGTTCTTATTGTCCCCTATTCCTTAAATGCATACCTTTTTTCCTGTTAAATTTAAACTAATTTTGAGTCCTAAAAGAAATGCTTCCTGGGGCAGCTGGGCAGTGCTGTGGATAGAGCAATGGCCCTGAAATCAGGAGGACCTGAGTTCATGTCCCACCTCAGACACTTAATAATTGGCTAACTGTGTGACCTTGGGCAAGTCACTTAACCACAGTGCCATAAATTTAAAAAAAAGAAATATTTCACGTTTAAAAACTTTTGTTATTTCATAAAATATATCACTTTTACTCCTTCCTTAGAAAATATATATGTATACACACACATGCACATACATTACACACACACACACACACACATATATATATATAAATATATATATATATATATATAATATATATATATAAATATATATATATATATATAATTTTGCTTTCATGTAATAGCATCATTGTGCTTTTTACTCCATTCTAAGTAGTAAGTGTTAATTGCTGAGTACAAGATAAAGCAGATAGGAGGTGCAGTTGATAGAATAGCCAGTGCAAGTTGGATTCAGGAGTATTTAAATTTGAACTCCATCTCAGATACTATATAAAGGGTAAGTCACTGAACTTTTCTTAGCTTCAGTGTAATTATTGCTAAAATGGTAATAATAGAGCCTCTTTTCCACCAATTTTTTTAAGGAGCAAGTGAATTAACAAATGCAATATGCTTTGAAAAACTTCAAGTTTTATAGAAATGGTCATAACAAATACTATATCTACTTACTACTACAACTATTATTACTTTACATCTTACACACAAAAATATTATGAATTCAGTAGCTGTTCAATAAAAGTTATTCATGAGATTTAAATTTTTTTAGTTGATATTTCTACTTAGATTTTGTAATGTTTGAGCTGAAAGGTACTAGAGAGGTCATCTCGTCCATTAACCTCATGTTATAAGTAATAAATGTAAAGTCCACAGAAATTATGACCTGTCTAAATCATATAACAAATTAGTGACAAAATCACAAAGATAACTCAGTAGGCCTATGAATTTTGGGGAGTGCATGATAATTTAATTTCCCAAATCGTTCCCTTCAGTTACATTCTATTTTAAAGGAATTTACATAGTCTTCTTTATTTTGTTCAAATAAATCATTTATTTATTCTAGATCAACAAAATAATTGACAATCTATTTCTTTAGTGATTCTAATTTATTCATCTAAGAGAAGATATTAATATTTCTGAGAGTTTACATAATATCTTGAGAGTCAGAAAACTATCACAGTATTCTGATTTTGCAAATTAAGGGATAAACACAGAGCAATAACTTACTGAAGACCTTATGAATACTTGCTATAGTTGGAATTTGAGTCTATTTCTCGTGACTCTAACCAAGGTCATATTAATCTGCCTTAAATTTAATGTCATCATTGCTATTGTTGACATGTCCCAGACTTTATTCATGAGTCCGACATCTTAAATGAGAAACTGCATTCAATCTTGCCTTGGCCACTGACCAAATCTTGCCTTCAGTCTATGAGACTCAAATTCTATGTAATAAGTTTGTAAGCTTAGATCACTTCTAGTCTGTCTATCAACAATGCTCTTCAAAACTGATATTGACGTATTCCTGGAGGTTTTCTATTAGAAAGTCATGGATATCTGTAGCTTTTGTACTATATTTCAAAGGGCAGTTCAGAACTGACCTTACATGTTTTACACAATTACAAATATCACTGTTGCTAATCGTTGAAACCCAGGCTCAGAGCCTGACTTGGGGAAGAGCCACAAAAGGAGAAAAGATTGGCAACAGTGATATTTGTTTTTCGGTCCCACTTCTTTTTATATTCTGCCTAGCCACCATTCTCATGCATCTCTTTCCCTAATAAATATAGCTTTCCTTTTGCAAAGGATCTTATCATTGAGTATATACTTATATGCAAAATAATTGATGAGATATTAAGATATAACTTAATTTGAATATCCCAATAAATTTATACTCCATCTGTGAAACTATTCTACATTTATATCATCCATGTTCTAGCAGCAATCTACACAGATGATCCACCCAATATGAATGAATGAATTTATGAATAAAACATTTATCAGAAAGCAACATTAATGGACTTGCTCATTCCATCAGTACAATAATCAGGGACAATTTTAGGGTATCTGCAAGGGAGAATGTCATCATATCCTTAAGGAAAAAAATAAAATATTAGAGATAGAAAAATTATGTAGTATATGAGATAACTTTTTTTTAAAAAAAATTGTAGGGGCAGCTAGGTGGCGTAGTGGATAAAGCACCAGCCTTGGAGTCAGGAGTACCTGGGTTCAAATCCGATCTCAGACACTTAATAATTACCTAGCTGTGTGGCCTTGGGCAAGCCACTTAACCCCATTTGCCTTGCAAAAACCTAAAAAAAATTGTAGTAGTTTTTGGTCTTTGATTTAACTCCACAAGTAGAATATTTTATTTTTTTTCATTAAGGATATGATTTTTCTCTCAACACATTCAATTTTGATCTACAACATGGAAACAATGTAAAGATTATCAGACTGCCTTATGCAAAATTCTTACAAAATTCAAAACCTTACAAATATTATAGGTCGGAACTACTATTATATATAATTGGAAAACAATTAAAATATTTATTAAAAATGAAGCAGAAAGCAGCAGTATGAAACAGAAAAATCAGATAGTCCCAACTCCCAAAGAGCTCTCAGATCTAAAGAAGGAGAAAACACAAATAGAAAGTTATAACTGGGGTGGCTAGGTGCAAGGTGCACAGTGGATAGAGCACCAGTCTGACCTCAGACACTTAATAATTATCTAGCTGTGTGGCCTTGGGAAAGCCATTTAACCCCATTGCCTTGCAAAAAAAAAAAAACTAAAAAAAAACAAAAAAAGAAAGTTATAACTGAAGTCACAGATATAAACCCCATTGTATTTAGAATACAATCATAAAACAAATACTAACACCTATTCCCTAATGCAATTGTCATTGACAAAAATACCAGACACTTTATTTTTGTGGATGATTAGAAACAATGGCTGCAGAACCTATGGGAGAATTGAAATTCTTTATACCCAGATTGATGCATAAGCACACTGGGATGGAAGCATTAACATTCCCAAAGTTCATGAGTTTAGGTCCCTGAATAGAGATATTCTTCAAGGTGGTTACAGACTTATCTGGCAAATGTTGCCTCTTGCCTTTACACCAGTGTGGCATTTTACTTCTGCTAGAATTTCATCCTTTTTACAATTCTGTTACATTTCTTGAGTGTCAGTGGATCACTATTGCCATCCATCTTGACTTGCCATTTGACCAATCTGTCCACATTTGAAAAATACAAATCATATTCATTAATGATCCTGGGGTATTTCCCCTTGTTCACCTTTTTTATGAAGTCATCATCAGAGACATCAATTCGTTAGGCAATAATTAAACATATAATAGTGCCAGGAACTATTATTGAATTATTGAATATGGGCTTCAACTTCTTCATTTTCTATATGACCACTATTGTCTTTAGGGTCCCTGTAAACTATAGTTTTTTACTATTATTATTGCTTTGCCAGTTTCAAAACCACATTTTATCACTGGGAGTACAGTTGTTTTTAGTAGAGGTGTTTGTGTAAGTGAGAAGCATTTTGAGATTATGAAATAAATTCCAAATGTAATCAAACCTACTCTCTTCCAATTAATTACTAGACCCAATTCAATATGCAAATCACTGTTCCAAACTTGTGAACTGATCGATTTAGCCATTTGCCTGCCAGGCTCTGGGCAATGATCATTTTTTCATTCATTAGTCTATGTTACAAGACTAGCTATACTAGTGTCTTTTGAATAATTGAGAATTTTTCTGAGGTATTTTTTAATGAATTTTCAAGGCTTTAGTTTAAGATTTCAGGGACTGGTCTATGTCAAATAACTATTATATACAAAGTATGTTACAATGGAAATTCAAAGAAAAACAACTCTTAAAATCAGCAGAATAATAATGTCTTGCAATTTGCAATGTACTTTAAAGACATTCTTTTATTTGACCCTTGAAGAAAAATGAAGAGGTTTGTGTGTTTATTCTAATTTTATGGATGAAGAAACAGAAAATTATCAAGTTTAATTTGATTGTCCTTGGTTTTATGGATAGTAATTATCAGAGAAAAATATATATTAAACACTTTTTTAAGATTCCAAATTCAGCAGTCTTTGAAGTGTATTATACTGTCCCTGTTTGGGCATAAATACTGTAGATAGTATCAACTCAAGTAGAAACTGCTATCTGTAAGAATCATATTGACATAGAAAACCACAAATTTGAATTATCTGTGTTGAATTATTTTCTATTTCTTTAATTAAACATTTCCCTAATACAATTTTATCCATTTTTTGGTCCACTGGAGCTTGTAGCCTATACGTCCCAAGTTTGATACCTTTGATAAAAGTGATAGTCATATATTTTTATTTGCTTCTGGTTACATAAAAGACTGACATGCTATGTTTGTATAATATAATATTTGTTGAAATATATTACATATTATGATATAATATATCATATATAAGCATATTATATATAATATATAACATATCTCAACATTGATAAGCTTTTGTTTAATCTTCTACAAAGGTTATTTTTAAAAAGGTTTTATATCTTTGAACCTGGATATTTGTCATTAATTAAATACTACCATGGGGATTATAATACTATACATATAGCTCATTGATTTGAAAAAGTCTAATGCTTTAAAACATTTACTAATGTATTTCCAAGTCATAGGTGGCTCCAGTGAACTACACTGATTAAATATTATTAATCATCTTTGGTTCATGGGACAGAAGCATATGTGGGACTCTCTGAAGAAAGAGTGATTTCCAACAATATGTCAGTTATTTTTATAGTGAAGAGTATGCCATAATACTTAAATAGGATTCAGGAATTTTAGAAGAAACGATTTTAAACCCTTCTTGACTTCATTATGGCTATTTATTTTTAAACATTTATCTATATATCTATATATATATATAAACATTACTCATTTACTTTCCTCTAAAGATATTTTCTATATATGTAACTGCCAGAGTGGTATAATAAGCCCTATTTTATCTTCTGGTTAGATGGTATCATGGAATGCTGAACCTTGGGCCTATTTTTTTTCTATCCTCCCAAAAGAAACTTTGTTTCAGTAAAATGGTTTTAGCTCAGCTTAAGACACCAGGTCAGTTTGTTTTAGGGTATGGATACTATAAAGGAAAGGAAATCATAGCAAATACTTCAATAAGAATGAAATATATTTGAATCATAAGAAAAAAATGGATTGAAGGAGCATTTTTGAAATGCTTAGATATTGTTTTAGTCTAATATGTTAATAAGAATCACAGGGGCAGCCTTGGAGTCAGGTAGTACCTGGGTTCAAATCCAGTCTCATACATTTAATAATTACCTAGCTGTGTGACCTTGGGCAAGCCACTTAACCCCATTTGCCTTGCAAAAAAAAACTAAAAAAAATAAGAATCACAAAGATGCTACATGAGTAAAAATTAATTTTGTCAATGACTATTGGAAAGAGTTATTTGACTGGAAGTAATATTTATTGAAGTATATAAGAAATAAATCATTTGAATAATTTTAGGATAATTTTAGGATGCAATGGCAATATGGCAAGAGTGTGAGGTTTAAAAGCATAGAACCTGAGCTCAATTTGAGGACAATGAAATAGCATATTAGTTCCACATTTTACTATCTTGGTTACTTTGGACAAAATTGTCAAGGTTTTCTTTGTATCACTTTCCTTAGCTACAAAATGAGGAGGTTAGATGTTAGATTAAAAGACTTAGTGCCCTGGCAGCTCCAAATCTAAGATTCTATGGATACAAAATTTGAAATATGTCATCCTGTATTACTGTTATTGATGAAAGTGAGCTAAATAGAATAAAGATAGCTGCTCTATAGAGCCCCTAAATAAAGAAAACCCTTTGGGAAATGTATCCAGAATTTTCCGTGAAAGAAGAATCCAGTTATGATATTTTTTGGTTAAGTATGGAAAAAGAAAAAAGGAAGATGTTCATATTTGCTGGACAATAGCTGCTGCCAGGAGGAAACAAGGAGAAACCAGAATTCTTCCTGTATTTTTGGGATTTAAAAGAAACAGATGTGGTATAATATATGTGTGTGTGTGTGTGTGTGTGTGTGTGTGTGTGTCTGTGTGTTTGTGTGTGTGTATGTGAGTGTGTGTGTGTACATATATCAAGATTCAGGCATAGGTATACATACATAATCCTATTTTCTAAGTCATCTAAAATAAGACAAATAGTCAAATATAAATCCAAATTTCCAACACAAATCCCTGGAGAATCATCAAAATCAGAGCACATTTCAGAAGTTGTTTAACTCAGTAGAAGAGAGGGAGGGGCTTACATAAGCAGTTAGTTATTTAAGTTAGAGGCACAGGGCCCTAAGAGTAATAAGAGGAGAATTTCTCTTTCATCAAATATGAAATATAAGAAAAATCTTTAATTATACAAAGTTATTTTAATTTATAATCACATATAAACATATGTGCATATACTAGATTGATTCATATATGTTTATATGATACATGTGTACTTATATATGAATATAAACACATAGTACTATTTTGAATATATAGACTTATGCCTGTGTTAGCTATGCTGTGAATATGTTTTCAATTTTTTTCCTAATAAAGAATGAATACTATATGTGAAAATAATGTGCATTGTAGGAAGGAAGGAAGGAAGGAAGGAAGGAAGGAAGGAAGGAAGGAAGGAAGGAAGGAAGGAAGGAAGGAAGGAGGGAGGGAGGGAGGGAGGGAGGGAGGGAAGGAGGGAAGGAGGAAAGGAAGGAAGGAGGGAAGGAAGGAAGGAGGGAAGGAGGGAAGAAAGGAGAAAGAGAAAAGGAGACAGAGAGGGGCAAAGAAAACCCAGACTTCCAAAACTTAGTCTCATGTTGCTATTTTTTTATATTCATATGAGTAGAATTCAGATTTTTTTTTGTCAATATACACATACACATACATTTTGAGAAAAGGGCATTTAGATGGCATAATGGATAGACTACTATATCTGATGTAAAGAAGACCTAAGTTCCAATTCAATTTCAGACATTTATTTTCTAGCTGTATGATCATGGACAAGTCACATTTAACTATATAGTTCATTTATTTTTTGAATGAGGTTAATAATAGTGCCTATCTCCTAAGCTGGGAGGAATGTATGAGGTTATATTTATAAAATGTTTTGTACTACTGTAAGATATTAATATTAATATTACTACAGAAGAGATTATATGAAAGTAAATATCATATGGTATATGCATTGATCATTTTTCAGAATTTACTTTGAGTACCTCTTTTATGAAACCTTCTTTAATATAGTTCATTTTGAATTCTTGCTTCTCTAGTTTTTTTGTTATGACATATCTTTTATCTTACTGCATCATGTAATTTGACATTTCTTGTGATAATGATGATGATGATGATGATATTCATCCTTCATCCTGAAAGAAGACCATGAATTCAGGGAGGGTGTTGTTATGACAAGCAGGTGTATTGGATTTTAGTCAGGAGATACTATACTATGTCACTAACCTCATTTTCTCCTCTAGAGCCATCTATGTCCAGTGGCTAGGTATAAATCAGTATGCCTGGAGATGGCCCTGCATGTGAGGCAAACAGATTTAAATGACTTGTCCAAGGTCACATAGCTAGCAAAAGTCAAGTGTTTGAGGCCAGATTTGAAACAAGTTCCTCTTGACTCCAGGGCTGCTGTTTTATCCACTGTACATAGCCATCCCACATGTTTCATATTATGCTACATTTGTCACTGTTTTTATCCTAATAATGACACTAGAGTTTTCCTTTCTTCTCATTTATCATATCAGTCATGAATATATCCTTTGTTTTATAAATAAAATATCAGAATTGGTTATTCAGTTTACCTACATAATTGCATTTGACCCTCATAATAAGTATGAGCTACATGTATGACCATATTTCTATTTTTCTAAAAAAATTTAAAAAATTGAGATTCAGAGAGATGCAAAGTTGATCCACGTATTTGTAATTATTAGAGATGGAATTTGAATCAAGTTTTCCTTGATTCTATGTCTATCATGTCTGTACCTATTCTATTATTATCAGATATCTAATATTAGATGTTCCATAATATATAATATTCTGAACATTTACAAAGACTATATTTAATTTTGTAATCAGACAGTACCTCCCTTTATTCTATACTTTAAATGTTCATAATTATATATTGCTTTATGAACAATGTGTATTTTTTAGTGGAAAGAGTGTTAGATATGGAGTATAGAGAGAATTGCATTCAAATCCTGCTTATGATATTTGCATTATGTGTTCTCTTGGTAAAGTCCTTTTATGTCTTTGAAAATAATTTTTCCTCATCTGTAAATAAAAGATAATGATAAAATAATTGGAGAAAATCTTCAGAGATAATATAAATGATGGATAATGAGGTTACTATAACAACCCCATGGAATTTACATGAGACTCAAATGTAATACCTTATATAATGTGTAGTGTATATCTTAAAATTTTGTATAAAAACTATTATATGTGGGAAACATACTAAGAAATAAATCAGTTTTCCCAAAGAGATTTTATTAAAAAAAAAAAAAGTTAGTGGACAAGATCTCATGAAGGATAGCGGAATGATCTCTTGGTTAATGTAAAGTATATTTTAACAAATGGAGATGAGAAAAGGAAAGCTAAGAAGAAACTATAACGTCAGTGATTTTGTACAAAGGACAGGAAAGAACAGCCCAGCTTTTGAATCTTAAGGGAAATAAGTAGAAATGATAGTATAAATTAAGAATTCACTTGAATAAGATACATTATAAACGGTCATAGAAATAAATAAAAAGTTCTATCATATAACAACAATAAAATGGACCTCAGCTTTGCTCAAAATTCATTATAGATACTGATTAGCCATAGACCTTTTTTTACTTAAATCATTTTTTTTGAGATGGTGATAAAGGGCAAATTATGTGGTTAGTTGTACAGAATTTGAAATCAGATTCTTGGATTCCAAATTTTATTTCATTCCTTTGTATCACATTTTCCCAATGTAGAAAAAAATAAGGAACAAGGATTGGTTCAGAAAAAAATTAATTGGGGGCGACTGGATTGCACAGTGGGTAGAGCACCAGCCCTGGAGTCAGGAGTACCTGAGTTCAAATCTGGCCTCAGACACTTAATAATTACCTAGCTGTGTGGCCTTGAGCAAGCCACTTAACTCCATTTGCCTTGCAAAAACCAAAAAAAAATTGATAAAAAAAAATTTCAAAGGTAGAGGGATCTGATAGATAGGAGAACATAATAGTGGATTTAAAGATGTCTCCAAGTTTCTGAAATAGTATCTGGGTTAGCTGTGATTTTATCAAGATAATCTTCTTGAACAGCTAAGCAGTTTTTACAATGAGTTCCTTTAAAGTTACTAAGCCAAAAAAAAAAAAAAAAAAAGAAAAACAGATTAAATCATAATAAACCCAAATATCTGATGGTCTTTGAGAGTCCAAAAACATTTGTTGGATTCTATAGCTCGTGTCACCTCTGCGTTCTTTGATTTTACAATACTTAGGTAAAAATGAACAAATTTAGTATACCAGGAACCTTACTACATTCCCAAGGACTACAACCAAGCATTTCAATTTATTTCTGACCCTTTTTTATTTAAGATATCTTATTACTTTGACTATAAGAAAATTAAATGTAGAAGTACAAAGATGAATTTTAAAAAGCTTGGTAACAGTCAGGTTTTTAAATGATATTCATAATATTAATATTTTTCTTCATCTACTGATTTATGGGAGAGATTAAATGAAAATAAAATCTCACTTTCATATATATGATGATGATGATGATGATGATAGAAGTAGCAATAATATCATATGACCAAATTACAAAATCTAAGTACTCATAGTTGTTGCAAAACAAATAAGATTGGCAATATTTTGTACAGTTTGCTGAGATGAAATGTTTTGAAGAGAGACTTAAATTTACCATAGTTATTGATTTTTCTCCTATTATAAACCAAAGCATGTAGCTGGAGGAAGACAAAATAGGACATTTCTTCCTTTTCTCTTAAAGTGGCTGATCTGAAATGGCTATTTTATATGTTTTTGTGCCTGCCAAGACAATACTTGAACATTTCAAAGGTGATTTCATAGTCTGGCCAGTGAAAAATAGTAAGGAAAGATTCAATAATGTTCTTAGGAAGTTCCACCTTTCTTATGAACCTTATATAACTGAAAAAATCTAAACCAGAAAAAAATGAGAACACAACTCACATTCATCTACTAAACCTCCTCTAGGTTGTTTATTTCTGAAAAGGAGACTGCCAGGATGTACCCAAGGCCAATGGTAGTTGTTTTGTTTTTTGAGCTCTGATGACTGCAAGAGAATTTTCTTTTTTACTTTACCATTGGTGTCAGAATGAAAATTATCAACCTCATAGCTATGTCCAAAAATATTAGCATGCTTTCCTCAATGCACATGACTCATTAACTGTCATTAATTAGTTGTAAAAATGTTTCAAAGAAGAATGAAAGAAACTTCTGTGTTGTTTTAGTCATAAAATGGAAGATAAGACTCATTCAAAGATCAGTAAAAATACTCCTCAATGTGGGATCTCCATCATTTCCCTCTTAGTTCCATATAGGTTGACTTAATAAAAAAGAATGCATGCTCAGTACAAATATAGAGAAAAATAAATATCGAATACATTAAAAAGATACGTATTGGGACAGCTAGGTCACACAGCGGATAGAGCACTGGCCCTGGCATCAGTCTTATCTGAGTTCCAAATTGGCCTCAGACACTTAATAATTGCCTAGCTATGTGACCTTAGGTGAGTTACTTAACCCCATAGCCTTAAATTAAAAAAGAGAAGAAAAAATAGTAAAAATCTTCAAACAAGGCACTTATGAATATGGCAAAAAAGCAAATGATTGAGGAAAAAAATAGATTTTTTAAGTTATTGAATATATAATTATTTAACTTTATATATTACATATGTGTGTAATAATGTATAAAAATAGAATAAGAAAGCAAAACCAGATATGTTTGTAAATATAAGATTGACTTTAAAAAGGTTAGAACTCTTTTTATGGGGGATTTTCTCTCACTTTGACCCTAATGTGAATGACTAAAATAAGCAAGAGAAAGTGAGTATATTTGGGTAATTGAATAGCTTTGCAGAAATGTTAAATACTAAATGTGTGCTAGAGGAAGAGAGAGCTCTGTGACAAAACAAAACAAAACAAATACACTATACAGAAAAGCTTCATTTTCTTTGAATACAACAGACACTTGCAATTATGAAATGTCTTTTTTTATCCTGAATTATGAAATATTTGGTGCCTCCAAACCTTCCCTAGTCCAATCATATTTAAAAGCTATTTTATAAATGCTGAAGCCTTCAGAGAATTGCATATTATTGTTAACTTCTCAGCATTTGAAAGTGTTTTTCACCCTTCAAAATCTGATGAACACTTTATAAAAATTATCTTTTACTTATCTCTTTCCCTTAATTCTAATTCATCATACTGAAAATGAATAATCTTGTAAACATATTTATCAAAAATATGTTTGTACAATGCTATCCTGACTGTTCATTGCTGAGGGGAGGGAATTGAAAAGGGAGGGTGGAAGGAAATTTTGTAATTTGAAAATATACATGTGCACATGAATGAAAATAAATGAAAAAGAAAGTGTTTTTCTATCCTAGCCTTATTTAACCTTGAATATGCTTGTTGGGATAGATTAGGAATTTTTCTTGGTCATTAAATCTGTTTATTTTCTGTAGGATTCTATGTCTAGTATACTAATGAGAAAATAAAAAGACAGACAAACTTTGTTAGATAATTTATTGTTCTGTTTGTTTTTCCTTTTAATATTTGATATTCATTGCTCTCTAGACTTCTGATTAAATTATCTTAAACATGCCTTTGAGCTAAATATAGGTTATTGGAAAGCTTAAGCCAAACTCTTCTAACATATGCTTTCATTTCTTGGTCTGTGGGAGTGAATAAAATGCTAGCTAGAAATGGAAAGCACTGCAATGAAGAGTAGCTCTAGGTTATTTCAGATAAACAAGCTGCAGGTTTTATGTGCCAATAATTGGATACTTTCCTCTTCTTTTTATACATCACTGAAATGATGGCACCATATCTGCTGACCTCATATAAAGCCTGTTATTCTGCTGTGTGTTGTGCTCTTTCCATAACATATTTGAGAAACATCCTTCAAGACAGGAGAGGAACAGTATTCAATCTTAAAACTAAGAGCCAATAATTTCTCACTGGGGAAAGGGTAGCAACTCTTTTCATTGGAGACAGGATCAGAGTCATAACAAGAATTGGTTGAGGCTTTAGCCCCAGGATCATCACATCCTGTGGGAAGAACCATGATTCCTTCCAGGAAGTATTCCATTTTGCTGCCCTGTATCCTCCACAATAGACTCAACTGAACTTTCTCAAGGGATAGTTGGCCTATTTTAAATTCAAGCAAGGTTCAGTTTAAAGCAAAAAAAAATGGGAAAAAAAATGTTTCAAAGCATTGTAACCAACTGTGAAAGGTTAGGTTTGGGGTCTTGTTCTTGAACTTGGAACCATTTCTAACTAGCATACTGGAAACACCTTGAATAATGTATGCAGCAAATACAATAAGAGCAGAGGCAGCCAACTGAGATTCAGGAGACCTGGGTGGAAATTCAAGTTCTGATACTTACCAACTCTAAAATTTTAATGAAATCATTTAATTTCCCTAATCCTCAGCTTCTTAATCTGGATAGAAGGGAAAATGGCAATTGTATGTCCACTAGAACAATACCAGGTATTTGAGTGTTGGACATGAAGTCAGAAAGACTCATTTTTCTGAGTTCAAATTCCATTTCAGACACTTACTAGCATGATTCTGGGCCAGTCACTATTTACCTCATTTTCTAATCTATAAAATGAGATGGAAAAGAAAATCAAAAACCATTCCTATATCTTTGACAAGAAAACCTCACATAGGACACAACTGATGGGATTTATGATAAAAAGGAATAATAAGGAAAGAAAATTGTAAGTCATAAAATAATGAATAAATGTAAGCTTTTGCTATTATCTTTCCTGCAACTGCACTAGTTTTGTTTTTTTTTTTTTTTGTGAGAAATATATATGTCAGGCAGAAGATCTATGTCCCAGTATACTGCTTGATCATGCAAAAAAGAGGAAAAGGAAAAAAAAGCTTCTAAAAGTTTTTCCACTTATTCTTTTTATGGGAGGAGTAGTATCTTTATTCTTTTCATCCATATACACATGTATATTTTTAAGTTACAAAATGTTTTTCCACCCTCCCTTCCCAACCCCCTTTCCTCAGTGGCAAACAGGTTAACACATTATACAAATGTATTTTTGATAAACATGTTTACAGATTAATCATTTTCCTTATGAGGAATTAGGATTAAGGGAAAGAGATACATAAGAGATAATTTTTCTGAAGTGTTCATCAGATTGTGAAGGAGTTTTTTTGGTTTTGTTTATTTTGGTCTTCCTCTGCTTGGGGGTAACATTGTCCATAGCTGATCTAATTACTATTGTCCGAGCTCTCTGAACTGCTCAGAGGAGCTGCTTCCATCAGGGTTGTTCATCTCACAGTATTGTTGCTAATGTGTACATTGTTTTCTTGGTTCTACTCTCTTTGCTAAGCATCACATCCTGTAACTCATTCTGTGCTTCTCTAGAGTCTAGCCATTTATGTTTTCGTAGAACAAGAACATTCCATAGAATTCATGGACTTTAACTTGTTTAGCCATTCTCCAATTGATGGTTATCCCCTCAGTTTTCAATTCTTCACCACTATAAAAAGATCGGCTATGAATATTTTGGAACATGTGAGACTTTTTCCCGTTTTTTTTTCCTGATTTCTTCTTTATATACGCTTAGAATTGGAATTGCTGGGTCAAAGATTATGATCAGTTTTATTGCTCTTTGGTCATATTTCCATATTGCTCTCCAGAATAGTTGGATCTGTTCACAACTCTACCAGCAATGCATCAATGTCCCAATCATTCCACAATGTCTCCAAGATTGATCATTTTCCCCTTTTTCTCATCTTGACTGATCTGATGGGTGTGAGAAGTATCCACTCATTCTTAAGTTATTTCTACTTTTATAGTAATTAGGGAAAATTATGTGGTTAGTTATACAGGATTTGAAATCAGATTCTTGGATTCCAAATTTTATTTTCATTCCTTTGTATCACATTGTCCCATGTAGAAATAAATAAGGTACAAAGATTGGATCAGAAAAAAGAAACTGATAAAAAAAATTTCAGCTATATTAACTATAACACTGAGTAAATGTCAACGGTGTCAAAAATTTTGATAAGCTCTGATTTTCTGAAAAAAGAAAACCTTCAACAACAACCAATAAACATAATCACTGGTCTCACAGTGCTCTCAGTCTATGAAGGAAGACTTAGCAACTAAAATCTAATAAAAAATATATACAGGATAAAATGAGGAAACAGGCCAGAAGGGAGGCACTAAGATGAAGGAGGACTGAGAAAGGTTTCTTAAAGAACACAGAACCACAACTAAGACCTGCAGAAAGCTGGGAAAGGAGCAAATGGGAATAAAAAGGGAGATAATTCCAGACAGGTGGTCTGTGAAAACACTTGCAATTAGTAGATGAAGTATCATATATATGAAACAACTGGGGGGATAGTGATACTATGTTGTAGAGTATATGAAAAAGAATTAGAATATAAAGAAACTAGAAAGGGACCAGGTTATAAACTAAACATAGCATTCTATAGTTTATCTTGGAACTTAGAAGTACTGTGGTTTATTAAAGGTGAAGGAAGTATATATGTTTATGTGTATATGTTTATGCACGTGTGTTTGTGTGTATGGGTGGGATGGAGAGGCCTCACAAGGAAGATCAATTTGATAATGAAATACAATTTGGATGGGAGTGAGAAGACTTCAAAATCAATAGTAAGTTGGATATTAGATGAAAATGAGTAGTCTGTAGATATGCTCCCCCAAATCAGGAAAAATCACTGAGTATACCTTCTAATCGAAAACTTAAAAGAGAACATGGATAAGAATCACACAAAATACTTTGCCATATCCACGATTAGAGGGAACTTCTGAATTTATGATATCACAGTTTCTTTGATCATTCATTTTCGATACTGGTTATATAAAATCTTTCAATTTGTTTTACAAAAAATAAAAATACCCACCCTTTCCTTCTGATAACATGAAAACCATCATGAAAAATTGCATGGATACCTAAATTTTTAACTTCCATAATCATTTCATGGAATTCCTGAATGAGCTGAGGCACTGGAAGCATGCCGATGTAATGCAAGTCATATCTCTATGGTAATCATGCATACCTAGAGATCTTTAATGAACCCTTCTACAAACTCTACCATATTGTCTCAGTGACCTTGGATTTTTCTGAAACAGAAAAAAGAACAGGCCTAAACAATCCTTCTGAATCTGATGACTACTTCATAAAAATTATCTCTTATGTACCTCTTTCCCTTAATCCTAGTTCTTAATCCTGACAATTACTAATTTGTAACACGTTTATCAAAATATGTATGTACAATACTAACTTGACTGCTCTCTGCTGAGGAGAGGCTGGGTTGGGAGGGAAGGTGGAAGAAAATTTTGTAACTTAAAAATATACATGTACATATAAAAAAGGAAGAACAACTTTATTCAAAAATAAGAGCACATCAATACAATTTTATAGATAAAACTTTGTAAATTAAAAAAAATGGAAAAATAGTTCCAAATTATTACTTTCATTTCCTCCTCATTGGTGATGAGTTCACTATTTTCATTTTTTGTACTAGTATTTTGGTTTTCTTCTTTTTTTTTCCTTTTTTTTTTCATCAAATTAACCAAAGTTCTATCTTCTTTATTGGTTTTTGCATAAAACCAACTCTTGGTATTATTTAATTCAATAGTTTTCTTGCTTTTGATTTTATTAATCTCTCCTTTAATTTTTAGAAATTCTAATGTAGTATTTAATTGGAAATTTTTCATTTGTTGTTTCTTTAGCTTTTTAGTGGCATACTTGGTACATTGATTTCCTCTTTTTCTATTGTAGTCATGTAAGCATTTAGCTATATAATATAGCCTCTAATAACTGCTTTGGTTGCATACCATAAGTTTTAGTATGTTGTTTTGTTATTGTCTAGGCTGAAATCATTGATTCCACCTATAATTTCTTCTTTGATACACTCATTCTTTAAAACAAGGTTATTTAGTTTCCAATTAGTATTAGGTCTATCTTTCCCTGGCCCATTATTTCAGGTGATTTTATTGCATTATGGTCTGAAATGGAAATATTCACCATTTCTGCCTTTCTGCATTAGATTATGAGGTTTTTATGCCCTATGACATGGTCAGTTTTGTGTGCAGGTACAATATACTGCAGAAAAAAAAGATACATTACTTTCTATCTCAATCGTTTTTCTCCAAAGATCTATCATGTCTAGGTTTTCTAACATTCTATTTACTTCTTTAACTTGCTACTTGTTTATTTTATGGTTAGATTTATCTAATTCTCAAAGTGGGAAGTTGAGGTCTCCCACCAGTAGAGTTTTTTTGTCTATGTCTCCCTGTAACTCATTCAGCTTCTCCTCTAAGAAAAGGGATGCTATACCACTTGGTGCATAATAATATTGAAATTGCTTCATTGTCTGATCATACCTTTTAGGAGGATATAGTTTCCTTCATTGTCTCTTTTAATGAGATCTATTTTTGCTGCTGCTTTGTCTGAGATAAGGATTGTTACCACTGCCTTTTTACTTCAGCTAAAGCATAATATATTCTGCTCCAATCTTTTACCTTCACTCTGAATGTATCTCTCTGCTTCAAATGAGTTTCTTGTAAGCAGAATAATGTTTGATTCTGGCTTTTAATCCACTCAACCATCCTCTTCCATTTTATGGGAGAGTTCAACCCATTCACATTCAAAATTAAAATTACTAATCACAAACAAAATTATAATTACTAACTTTTGATTACTCTCCATGCTATCTTCCTTCTGTATTTTCCCACTTTTTCACCTTATCTCTAATTCCCAGCATTTTGCTTCTGACTAGCACTAACTTCAGTGTGTTTGCCCCTTATATCTAAACCCCTCCCCTTTCTTTCCCCTTTCCCTTTACCCCTGCTTCCTTCTTTTCCTTCAATCAGTTGCTGTTTTTCCTCCCCCTTCCCCCCTTCTCCTCTTAATACTTGAAAGGTATGATGTTTCTAAACTTAACTGTGTGTGTGTGTGTGTGTGTGTGTGTTAATCCTCTTTGAATCAAATCAAATCTGATGAGAGTAAAATTCAGTAAAGTTCTCACCTCCTCTTAATCTCTCTTTTGCAAGAAGTCCTTTGTACCTCTTCATGTGATATAATTTGCCCCCATTCAATCTCTTCCATCCTCCTCTCTCTTTTCTGACCACTCTTTTTAAGGAGATATTATTTTTAATTCATTCTATCAGTCACAGATAATTATGAGTGTCCATTACCTCTGGTTAACTATATTCTCTCTAATAGCACTACAATTCTCCCAGCTGGGGAAATAACCTGTTTCATTTTGTTGGATAACATTTTTTTTCTTTTCCCTTTTTAACATTTTCATGTATGTTTTGAGTCTCCTATTTGAAGACCAAATTTTCTATTTAACTCTGGTCTTTTCCTCAGGAAGAGGTGGAATTTCATTAAATGTCCATCTTTGCTTTGGAGGAAAAGGCTCAATTTTAACAGATAATGAATTCTTGGTTGAATTTCAAGCTCCCTTGCTTTTGGAAGTATCATATTCCAGGCTCTTTGATCCCTTAATTTTGATGCAGATAGGTCTTGTGTAATCCTTACTGTTACTCTTTCTTATTTGAATTGTTTCTTTGTGACTGCCTGCAGAATTTTCTCTATTATCTGACAGTTCTGGAATTTGACCACAATATTCCTTGGTGTTTTCATTTTGGGATCCCTTTAGGGAGGAGATCAATGTATCCTTTCAATAAATATTTTGACCTCTGGTTCCATGATTTCAGGGCAATTCTCCTTCACTATATAATGAAGTATGGAATCCAGGCTTTTTTTCTTCTCAGTGTGTTCAGGAAGTGCAACGATTGTTAAATTGTCTCTCCTGGATCTATTCTCCAGTTCAGTTGCTTTGTGATAGAAGTATTTTAGATTTCCTTCAATTTTTTTCATTTTTTTTGGTTTTGTTGAATAGATTCTTGTGTTTTAATGAAGTCATTAATTTCTACATATTCCACTCAATTTTGTACAGAAGAATTTTCTTCATTTATCTTTCGTAACTCCTTTCCCCAACTAGCCTGTTTTCCATTTACCCAAGTGAAGGAGTTTTCCATTTGCCCAATTGTGGTTTTGAAAGAATGATTTTCTTTTTGTACTTGTTCAAGTGTATTTTCTTTTTATTGTTGCAAGATGATAATTTTTCTCTTGCAAAATATTTATTTCTCTTGTGTGTCTTTTCCAGTTTTTCCAATTGAATTTTAAACTTCTTGATCCCTTCTAAGAATTCTTTCTGGGCTTCAGACCAATTCATATTCTGCTCTGAAGCTTTAGTTCTCTCTGTTAGGGTCCTTACTTCAAGGTAACTTTCATTGGACCCCCCTTTCTGCTGCTGGCTTTTATTTTCCTAGGATCTTGTCTTTAGTGGGGGGCTGGTTCACATACCTTTAGTGTTGCAATCCCTTTGAGGTTTTGCTCGTTAGACTTAGGAACTCCAAGTGGGCCTGCCAGTAGGAGGTCCTAAGCTTTCCCTAGACTGTCTGTGACCTTGATAAGTGGCCCATGCCCTAGGCCTGTTTATTTTCCATTTGTCACTATTCTAATATTTGAATCATCCTGACTTGAGTACTGATTTTTTCTTTCTTTAAAAAACAGTTCATAAGTTCTGTCTATTTTTGTGTTTGTGTGTATATTTGTATGTGTATGTGTTTTTTTACTCATTTTACCCTTTCTTTTTTCAATTTCTTTTTATTTTTTCTTCCAAATGCACATGTATATTTTTAAGTTACAAAATTTCCTTCCACCCTCCCTTCCCACCCCCTCCCCTTAGTGGAGAACAGTCAGATTGGCATTGAGTATACATAGTTTTGATAAGCATGTCTACAGACAAGTCATTTTCAGGATGAGGAATTAGGATTAAGGGAAAGAGATGCATAAGAGATAAATTTTTAAAGTGTTCATCAGATTCCAAAGGGCTACATTTGTTATTTGTTTTAGTTTTTGTTTGTTTTATATTGTTTTATTCCTCTGGATGGTTATAACATTGTCCATACCTGATTTAATACACTTTTCCTAGCTCTCTGAACTGCTGAGAGATCTTTGTACTATTTCAACTTTAGGAAGCCTACATGATACTTCATGGAAATATCTAACAATTCCTATAGATTTATTTCTACTATCATCGTTTGTTTTTAAGTATTAATTAAAATTATTATAGCTATAATTTGTCAGTCCTTTTCAGTTTTCTTTGTTCTTGCCTTTACAACATATGTATATTTTAATATTTTTGTTTCATAGATGACTAATGGGTTATATAGAATAAATATCATTATCTCCATAATACAGTTCAGGAAACCATGACTCAGAATGATTGGTTGATTTTTCTTAAAATTACGTTATTAATTGTATCAGAGCTAGTATTTGAATCCAAGTCTCTGATTACAATGCCATGAATTTTCTTTTTATTCAAACCAAAAGATTATGGAACAAAAATTCTTTTTAATGGTGGAAGTGATTAAGATAAAAAAAAATAAAACTAAAGTAGGCTAGCTTTGCTTCAAGTAAAATGATTCACTATTCTTTTGTTAGACATTGTAAAATGACAGTATTTCAGGCCTCTAGAATTTTCTTTTTACAGCTTAAATAAAATTAAAGCAGTTTTTGCCATGAAGGCAAGTTCTATGGGAAAAAAAAGTTTCATTTAGGAAAAGTCTGTCACATGTTCAATATGTTCTTAATGTTAATCAATATGTTCTTAATATTAATCAATATGTTCTTAATTCAATATGTTCTTAATATTACTCAATAAATAGAAAATGTGTTGTGAAGATATGGATAAATTTGCTGCAAGGTTGCAAATATCTAGAAAAATCATGCTATATTTAGAATTAACTGAAGTGAACATTGGTATTTAGGGAACATCTAGCTGAGATCCAAACTTTCTGATATTTTCTTTTCTGCATTTAGCAATTGTGTCTAAAGAGACACTTATGACTATAATTACAAAAGTATGTCATTAATAAATGCTTATTGAATGAATGCTGAATGAATGAATAACTGAAATAGCATCTTCTTGTATTTTTTCTTAGACTCAACATTTCCTTACAGAGGTACAAAAGAAGAAGAAGGGAAGAAAGAAAGGAAGGAAGGAAGGAAGGAAGCTTGAAAGAAAGAAAGAAAGAAAGAAAGAAAGAAAGAAAGAAAGAAAGAAAGGAAGGAAGGAAGGAAGGAAGGAAGGAAGGAAGGAAGGAAGGAAGGAAGGAAGGAAGGAAGGAAGGAAGGAAGAAAAGGAAAGTTATCAAAATATTAAGATGTATCAATAAATCAAGAAAAGCAAAGAATGTATATTGAAAAATGGAGGAAGGGAAAGTTAAAAAACACCAAAATTAAACTCTATTCAACTCTCCAGAATTCTCTAATGTAGCTATAACCTAATAATTATGGATATTCCCTCCAGTCCTGAATCATTCCATGCAAACTTATGTGCCTTTCCTAGATTTCATTCCATAAATTTGTAACAAGACATTAACCCAATAGCCTAACATTATTTTGACATTGATAATTAAATTGTACCTTTCATCCTGTGAGAAAGTCATCTTCTTTTCTGATCTTTGATGACATTATTCACACTATTTCTCATGTATAATTCTCTGTTTAAACGTGTTTCAACCTATTCATTCTATGTGTCTCTGTAGAACTTTGCTATCCTCAGCTTCAGGTCTTCAAAGATGATAATATCCAAAGACTGAAAACCTATATAGCATTTATTACGTAATAATTTTGCTAAATGTTATGTTTTTCTTTCCTAGTGAAGATTGGAATCATTCAAGAAACTAGGTGACTGCTCAAAGATAATCAAATCCATTCTCATTACCCATTCCAATTTTTAACTCCATTTCTTGTTGATTCAAAATATTTGTATTTAGATAAACAAAAAATTTACTTCAAGTTCCAAAAGGATGATACAAAGCACCATTTTAAAATTTCCCAGGAGAATAAAGCAAAGGTTTACATATCTATTTGTTATTTTCACTACTGAAACAGGAATTCGAACAAGTTGCCATTATCTATTCTAGTCTTAAATCAATTAAATTTTACTTTAAAGGTCAGAGCATTAGGTTTTTGTTTCAACTATTCAAATATTCAATATAATTTTGACTAACATAATTATCATATTTCTCAACCTATAGAAATTGAATACTATGCATTTTAAATCTGACTTTATTTTGAATATAATATATAAAGGGCATATTTAAAAATTTCACAACATAGTAAACTAACTTGCCCTAACAGTTTCAAATGTGGGAAGGGAACCATTGGTTGTATTGTCTAAATTTCGATACTCATTTTTTCAAATATGTTTAAAATTACAATAAAATGGTTGTTTTATTATTAATATTTGGTTGGTATATTTTCATCTTCTCTGATTTTGATCCTGATTGCACTTTCTGGACATTGTAGAATTTATCATTGTCCTTAAACTGTTGTACCTAGAACTGCATCCAATATTCCAGAGAAAGTCTGATGTGATTGATAGAATGGCACAAAATCTCCAAGTACCTGCAACCCAGTATCACTTAATATAGCCTGAGGTCTTATCAACATTGTTTTCTAGCAGATCATTCTCACATTGAGTTTGCATTTCATTTGTCTTCAGATAGTTTTATATTCCTTCATATCCATACCTTAGGCATCTTGTATTTATGAAGTTGACTTTTTTCCTACCCAAATGTATGACTTTATATTTATCCTGAATTGTATCTTTTTTAGATTCATCCCAATGCTCAAGCCTGTCAGGATCTTTTTGGACACTAATGAATGTTTAGCTTTTGCTATCTTCCTCATTTCCCAGTTTTGTGTCATTTGCCATTCTGATGAGGCCACCATCTGTTTCTTTATATTTGTCATTGATGAAAATGTTAACAAACTGAAGGCCAAGCATTGTTTCCCAGAGAAAGAATGACACTGGAGATACTCCTTTTATTTGTCATTGAAGAATTTTCACCTACTCTTTAAATTCAGGGATCTAACTTCTTCAGAATCCCTTTATTATCCCTTATTATATTTTCCCATCATTTACATATGAATAGTCTGAGATATTTTATGAAGTATTGCTAAATTTCAAACAATATTCTCATAATTTTACCATGTTTTAGTTTAATAATTGATTAAAAAAGCAAGAGTTTAGTTTGGCACTAGCAACTCTGCTTTTTGCAATAAATCATGGTCAATATCTCTTTAATGAATTTTCTAGAATTTTCTGAGTAATTGAAATCAAACTTACTGGGTTTTTTGTCTTCTTTCTAATTGGAAAAAGATCAACAATTCTTTAACCTTTCCATATATCTCCAATTCTTCATGATTTTTTCCAAATAGTTATGACAATATAACTTCCTTTGAATCTGTCTTACTATGATTTTTCAGGCAATTCATTCATTAAAACTGAATATAAAAATAAAAACCAATTTTAAATTGTGAATTAATTGATGTATAATAAAGTTCTAAACCAAACTTTTAAAAAATTTATTCATGTCATTCTCAAAATAAAAATAACAATAATAATAAATAAGCATGGTTTCAGGACATATTTTTTCTGTCCCCACTCACACACAGAAGGTGGGTCTCCAGAGTTCAGCTACTGCCTTTTTTCTCAGGGATATAGTTTTAATTAGGTAGCACTCTTGTTCATGAGCCCCCACCAGTATCCTTCCTCTTAAATGGTAATAAATTGGCATAAGTAAGTCAAGCTTACTTAACTTTTATTAAGATGCCAAATAAAAACACTTATTATAAATACCCCCCATACACACACACACACACACACACACACACACACACACACACACACAACAATACCTGTGCAAAAAAAGAAAAAAAAATGTGGGCTTAGTTTTAGAAAGTATTTGTATTCAAGTGCTGATTTACAATTCTAGTCCCTGGAAGTTTTTTTTCTCTTTATGGATTACCCCTAAAGTTTCCCTTAACTGGTATAGTTCTGCTACTGGGATCTGTACAGAGCCATGAACATGCTTTCTGTCAGATTATCCAGTCTATCATCAGTCCCTATGTAGTTATTATTTCCAGCTGTCTTTTTCCTAGGAATTTGAAATCAAAACTAAGTCTAAGCTCTTCTTTTCACTATCAAATATTTCCTTTTGAGGTTTTTGTCTGAATCATTCTCTCCTATTTTATGATTTTTTTTCAAATATATTATTGACCATTTCTTCATTTTTCCATGAAACATATGCTAGATTTTTGGAAAGCAGATTTAATATAGTTCAAATCATAGATCCATAACAATCCTTTTGTATTTAAATGCCATAGAGAAATTCTAACCCTCAGAAAGGCAATGGTCTAAAAGGAAATATTTAAGAAAAAGAAAGCAAACAATTCTAATATGAAAGAAATATAGAATTTGTCTCAATAGGTTAAGTGATTTGTCCAAGCCCACACAGCTAGGCAATTATTAACTGTCTGAGTCTGGATTTGAAATCCAATCTTCCTGACTTGAGGGCCAGTTTTCCATTGCCACCTAGGAGCCCCAAAGCAGAGTATTAATGATTTTTTCACTATATAACCAGCTTTTTGAGGTACTGTTCCACTTTTTTACTTTGTATCATAAATACCCCTCCATGAACTTTGTACATTAGAAATGAAGCCTTATTTGGAGGAGTATATGATGCTTTTCTCGCTGAAGATTGCATGTGAAGATGCTTTGTTATAATTGACTGAATTATGATTTAGGAAACTAGATATAGATATAGAATATTCCCTCTGGCCGGAAAAAACTGAGAAATATTGATATATTTATTTTGACAACTGTAAGTTAAGGAATTATCCTCTAGGGAGGCAGAGTGATGAAAGGGATAGAAATATGATGTCATGACTTAGATTCAAATTTCTTTTGACAACTTCTGACTTTGTGACTCTGGGAAAATCATTTAACCTCTTAATGACTCAGAAAAATTTTAAACTTCTAAAGAAAGGTTTGTTTTGTGTTGATGGTATTCACTTGGAAATTGTTATCTAGATCAATGAAATTTCATAACCACTCATTTTAAAATGATGATTATTTTTGAAATCATAAAAACTTAATCACCTCTTTGCAAAATGTATAGCATATTTTGTGACCAGAAGATTTTTTCTAATGATATTATTCTTGATATTCACCATTTGGAAATGTAATTGGGAAAATCAACAAATTTGACTAAGGGCATATATAGTTTATGAGTCTTTTGATTCTCCTCTCCATCATCAACAAATTATATTTACTGAATGTCTTCATTACTCACAGAATGGACACTAGCCATGCATTCAGAAGGACCAAGCTTTGGAACTGAAAGTTGAAGTCTCTACTCATCTATTTGGTTTTATTCAATATGTAGATATTTGGCTCATCGAAAATAAATGATGGGATGACACTTTTGTTCCTATAAATGGTGCCACATTTCTTTTTTACAATTTCCTGGTGCTCTTTAGTGTTCCAAATCTTTCCAACTATAAATGTGTGTGCTTTGCGAAGTTCATTCATCAATTCCCTCAGCACTGCAGGATCCAGATTATTTGGTCTTGCTGGTTTATATATGTTCACATTTTTGAAAGTGTTCCCTTATGGGTTTGAGTCAGTAGCAATTTTTTCATTTCTTTCCAATTCTTTGAACTTCATTTCCTTTGCCAGCATTGTTTTCTTGGACAATGACCAGCTTTTATTTTCTTTTTTGCTTTCTGTGAAAGAGATGGGTTATAAAAATATTAGTTCATTTTCTCTATCATTTTAGAGAAGTCATTCATTTTGTATACATCTTTGTTCTTTCTTTGGAGTCAGATTACATTGAAATACTTTTCTTCACATTCACATGCACATTTTAGTCCAAGTCCCACTCTCTTTCTACCCCCTTCTCACCACCCCCCAAACACATATACACACATTTGTTTTTGACTTGCTTTTGTAAAGTAAAACTCTCACCTTATTCAGGAACAATTTTTGCCAAGAAATAAGCTTTTAAATCATCAAGCAATCTAGAAAATTCTTAGACTATTTAGTCATCTACTTTCAATAAGGGTGGTGAACAAATACCTCATTTGCTGAACTAGGCAACTTTTATTGAGGTAAAAATAGCTTCTATTCCTTGATGACTGACATATTGTTTGTAATTCAGGTATAAAAATCTAGAGTTTGCAAGACTATATTTCTAGCTCTTAAAACCTTATTGGATTTCATGTATTAACTAATGAGAATTTACCCTATTGACCAATCACCTTCAATATACCCAATTAAACATGGGTGATAAATTAGGAGTGATTGTGTCATGCCAACAAAGTGAATATCCCTTACCAAAAACCTATACCATTTGATCAACTCCATATTTGTGTCTTTGTTCATCAGTTTGGGTGTTCTTTGATTTTTCATTTTATCAGTTGACTATAATGTTATTCAGGTACTGAGACATCTACTCGGTAAAAGACTAAATATTCTTTTCAAAATGCTCAATGTTCATTCATAGAATGATATTAGTCTCAATTACTTGGAATGGATTTAATTTAATCTGATGATTTCTAAAGAAGAAAAAAGAGGGGGGACAGAAAAGCACTAAACAATAAAATCTTAAATTATAGGAACATGACATTTTGAAGATAATAGTAATGACAAATATTTATAAAGTTTCATATCATTTGCAAATCCCTTTTTATGCATCTGCTCCTTTTTATCCTCAAAAAAACCCTAGGGGTAGGTGCTTTTATTTATCACCATTTTGCATATGATGAAACTGAGTAAGAGATTTGGCTAGGCTTACACTGATAGTAGGAGTCTATGGCATTATTTAAATTCAGATTTTCTTGACTCCAGGCTTAATGTTATATCTACTGTGACACCTAACTTCTATGGGTAGATATTTTTGAATTATTACTATGAGGATTCAAATTGTTAAAAGTCACCTACTTGCTGTTTATTATCTCTGGAGCCTGAATATCATTCTACCTTGTTTCAAGGTGATATGTATGTAGAATTTCTACCCTTATAGCAAAGACCTTGAAGGCAGAGGATATGGTTTATTTATCTTTATATTTTCCCTAGTTCATAAAAAAAAACTCTTACATAGAGGAAGTGCTAACAATATTTTGAATTGAAATTTGATATAATTCTTTCAGAGAAAAATAGGCAAAATATAATACTTAAGTGACTTAGTACCTTTTCCCTTAAAAAAATTTGAAACTTCTTCCTGCCAGAATAGCAATAACTCAATCTCTAAGTCTCTAGGAAAAATGGAAAGGATGGTTGAAGTGTTTGGTAAAAAAGTAGATGACTGATAATTTCATTGCAATTTGACTTGGAATGATAATTATCTATACAGATTCACAAGTTTTTGATACTGTTCAAACCATATTGAAATGCAAGCAATTCAACTCAAGTTGAAAGAAGATTGCTCTACTTTTAGATTAGAATTGTGTTAAGATGAAAAACTGAATGAAAAGCAGAATGGGAGTTGAAGAGTCTTGGTATTATCTCTACTCTCCCATTCTAAGGATATTTTATAGAGATTTAGCAGAAGTTTAATGTGGCAACAATATGAAGTATATTTCAGCACTATCATCATGCCTGTTGTTGAAGCTTTCTTGAAGAAGCATTAAGTGATCTTGCAAAATAGAATATTTTATTCCAAAAAGTTTCATTAATTTTTTAAAATTTATTTATGCAATAGTTCATAGAAAATAATGATAAAAGAATTAGATGGCAACTTGTCCCAGGGTAGTTTATATCTACAATCCAAATGACCATAAGATGAAAGATAATAATGATGACAATAATCTCAGTAATATGTATCTTTTTTGTTTTTGTTTTTGTTTTTTTTTTTGTTTTAGGGTTTTGTTTTAGGTTTTTGCAAGGCAAATGGAGTTAAGTGGCTTGCCCAAGGCCACATAGCTAGGTAATTATTAAGTGTCTAAGTCAGAATTTGAACTCAGATACTCCTGACTCCAGGGCCAGTACTCTATCCACTGTACTACCTAGCTGCCCCAGTAATATGTATCTTAACCTTAGTTTATTGAAAATCCTAGGTTTAGTGACAAGTGAACTAGAATAGAAACAAAAAAAGTATTATTGTATTTATACAAGGGAAATTTATAATCAATAGTGAGGAATAGGGAATGATTAATGGAGGTTGTAATATCTGACATAATCTTTAAAGAAGACTATGTTAGGCAGAGAGAGAGGAAATTCTAGGAAGAAAATAGAACATGAATTTTAAAAAAAATGGAGATGAGAAATAGCAAATTTATTTCCCAGGACAAAAAAAATGGATCACTTTAACAGAAATATATGTAAAAGAGAAGGAAAACATATGAGATCAAGTTGGCAAGGTAGGTACACTTAATATAGATGGCACCAATAATTGGGCAAAGAAGTTTGAAATACAAAGGGGCTAAAGGGAAAAAAAACATTTTTTTTAGTTAAAATTGTAATAATCAGGCTCATGTACAATGAAAATTTGTCTGTCAATAATATGAAGAATTGGTTATAGGAAAGAGGAATGGAACCAAGATGTTAGGAAAGTATTTTAAAAGCAGAGGTGAAATTACTATCAGAAAAATTGGGGGAAAAGATTAGATTGAGGTATTATAGAGGAAAATACCAAAAGCAATTTGTAATATGTTGGATATGACACTTGATGAAGAGGGAAAATCAAAGAAACAGCAATTTCTAGAATATGGGAAATGCGATATTATGCTATAGACACTAAAATAAATTACCTATAAAGATGATGATATTTTGAAGAAAGATAATAGACTTATTTCTTAATCTTATGAAATTGAGGAAACAGTAGAAAATCCTGATGTAGTTGATTTATACATAAGAGAAGATGTGGTTCTGAGTTCAGAAAAGATTGAGGCTAAAGATGCAGATTCAGAAATTGCTCATATTAAGGTAGCAGTAAAAATCAAGTAGTGAATGTGATTGCCAAACAAGAATGTATAATCAAAGAAGAGAGTCAGTGAAAATAATGTGGGGAACATCCACACTGAAGAGGAGAGGCCATAAAAAAGCAATCAAGGTCCATGTGAAGTCAAAGGTGAAAACAGTGTCTTTGAAAGGAAGTGATAAAACACTATTAAATGCTACTGAGACATAAGAAAAGGTGAAACCTAGAAAAATCCCTTTGAATTTGCTTATTACAAGATCACTGATAAATTTTGAACAAATGACTTCAATAAAACATTGATTTCTCAGATCAAATAGCAAGTAATCATGATCAAGAAATAGTGAAAAAAATTATTGACAATAATTTCCTTAATTTGAACAGATATATTTAAAGGAGATATTCTTATCCAAGTCACATATATTTAAAGTTCCATAGGATTCAACAGTTAATACTGATCAAGTAAAATTTTTATAAAGCAAACTTTTGTCTGAACAGCATAACTAGAATTTGTAGGAAATAATTAACAATGAAAAAAATACTTTGTAATATCTCTGAAGCAAGTCTAATATTCATGATAAAAATAATAAGAGATACATAAGAACAAATGTAATTTTCAAATGTATAAATGGTTAAAGCAATTTTAAAGCCCATTTGAGTAAAAATTCAGCACACCAAGACCCTATGCCATACACAAATGAAGCTCCATCTGTCACATTATAGTCTTATTGATTTTATTTTTTTCAAGCAATAGAAAAAAGGCCCAGATGCCAAATCTTCCTTCAGCTGCCTAGTAATTCTTAGAAAATAATAAATTGAAGTAATGTTTATAGACTGCTAATCTTTTTTTCTGTTTCCTCAACCCCCTTTTAAGTTTATTGTTTTCCTGGCAATCTGGAAACCTAGGTTCAAGACACTAACTGACAGGTCTAATTGGGTATCAGAACCCCCTACCACCAGGAAAGATGGCAACATGCAGCTGTTCCATAGAATCCCTAAGCTGGTCCATTACTTACTAGTCCCTCAAATTCTTAATTGATGATTATTTTTGCCAAAGTCTTTACTTTCTCTACCCTACCCTTTTAAAAGCATTGTCTAAAAAGAAAGGATGTGTGAAGGCCAAATGAAAGGCATGGTTACTGAATTTTCTCCTTATGTTCTCTTAGTGATAAGTTACTTTTTGAACTGAAAAAACTTCACTTATCCAAATGCTAAGTATCTCTTACACAAGCATCCTTATTTCTCTGTTACAATTCATTATCTTATTTAAATAAATTCAGTTTTTTGACTTTATAGCATTCAGTTTTCATTTACTTCCTTTCCCTCAAACCAGGATGTTATTAGAGGTCATGAAATTTTCTGTCTCTTAACTTCTAAGAAGACTCCTGAGATATCTTTTTTGTAACATGGTCCTTTGTGAATATCTATAATATGGGTTGGCATAGATTGATTGCAGATACCCATATTGTTTGTGATCAAATCTGTCATGCTTGTTTCAGAGTTGATTACTTGTAGGAGTAAATAGTTTTGCTATGAGAAGAATTACCAATGCCTTTGAAAGACTTCTTTTAGAGCAGTCTAATTCATTTTAGTATTCAATAGCCTGCACTTTCAAGGTTAAAGCACCATTTCTCATAGGCAACTTTGAATGTTACTGCACAGTGTAGTAGGTTAAAAAGAAGTGACTGATGATGCAATTGATTCTAACCTTGGTAGTTTGTTGTTTTTCCTTCTTTATAGAGCTTTTCTTGCTTTACCAAATGTTCTTAAAGGACCCGCAATGAATTTCTCAGATCACATTGAAATGTTTAAAAACAGTTTACAAAAACAGACACCATTCCATTACCCATCTTCTGCCTCATTCACCAGCAGAGAATAGAAATTTTGGAAAAAAGTATTAATTCTGAATGATCAATTCAAAAAAAAAGAAAGGAAATGCATAGCTTAATCACATCAAAAAATGCAATTATGTTTTCAAACTATTATGAGTGATGATACAAATGTCTTCTTTTTGCTATTTTAGCTTCATGTCAGAAATATCTTCATTAGAGATTTTCATAACTGAGCTTCACATAGTAGTATATGTTCAGAAAAAATAAATGTTTGTCAATGAAACAGTTTATCACACTTTATTTATTTTAATCTTCATAAAAGCCAAGAAACATTTTATTTATACTTTTAAAAAAGTGTTTTACCCCCTTTCTTGTGCCTTCTCATTCTATTATTTACTTATCCTATATACTCTGCATGGGACTACAAGGTCATATTTTATTTTCTCAGGTTTAGAACATGAAACCTAGAAAAGTTAAGTGAATTGTTTAAGATTCCAAAATTTCTTATATCAAATAAATTTGGAAATAGAACCTTTGGATTCTGACTTCTTTTCCTAATGTTTATTGTCTGCTAGAGTTCTTAGTATTAATCATTGCTTAAATTCTGCCAAAGATTTTCTAGGATACACAAGATATTTTTGTATGGTAGCTATTATCAAAATTGAGACCACAATAAAATAGTATACAAAAAAACCATGGATATAACTCTATCCTGAGAGAAATGTGTGTGATGTAATAACCTTAGGGAGTAGAAGATATTAGAAAAATTCTACAATGTTAGTGGATAAAAACAGATGAAAGGAAATTTTTCCTGTCATAAAGTTGAGATAGTTCTTTGTCTCCTTGAGATTTCCTTAAATTTTATTTTCCTAAGTAGAAGAATAAAGTTGAATTTAATTTCTTGAATATCTAATGATCTAAATCATAGTGTGTGTGTGTGTGTGTGTGTGTGTGTGTGTGTGTGTGTGTGTGTGGGTATGGGTGCATCTGTATATTTCTATGCATATGTATATGTCCCAGGACCAAAACTAGGGAGAATGTGAGAAATGTTTCATCACATTCAGAGGTATGAATTTAGTTATTGTAGAAACTAGATCTTGATAGCTTGATAGCCTTATGAAAACTTCAAAGGAGATTTTCTATGGACGGACCTAAGATCTATGTTTGTCCTGTATTTATATAAAGGCCTAGGTGGCCTTGCTAAAATCTCAGATAACACAGAGCTGTGACAGAGAATTAACAAACTATATAACAGAATCAAGTTTTTAGACATTGTCGGATATTAGGACAAATCTAAAAATATGAAATTAAATTTGTTAAA
Organism: Macrotis lagotis; assembly: GCF_037893015.1. NCBI lineage: Eukaryota > Metazoa > Chordata > Mammalia > Peramelemorphia > Peramelidae > Macrotis > Macrotis lagotis. The sequence goes on along the minus strand of NC_133658.1, from coordinate 106,389,234 downwards.
TTTGATTTGATATTATGGGCAAGACATTCAGTTAGACATCATTTTAGCTTGTTAGGTGGTTCAGTGAATAGAACCCAAGTCCTGGAGTCAGCAAGATATGAATTAAAAGCTGTCCTCATGCATTTGCTAACTGTTTTTTTTTTAGTTTTTTTTGCAAGGAAAATGGGGTTAAGCGGTTTGCCCAAGGCCACACAGCTAGGTAATTAGTAAGTGTCTGAGACCGGATTTGAACTCAGGTACTCCTGACTCCAAGGCCGGTGCTTTATCCACTATGCCACCTAGCTGCCCCATTTGCAAACTGTTTGACCCTAGAAAATACCTTAATCTCTGTTTCAGATTCCTCATATGTAAAATGGGCCTTATAATGAAACCTCTCTCTAGAGTAATTATAAGGATAAAATAAGAAAATATTTTTAAATTTTAAACATTGTACCTAACAAATAGGAGGTGTTATATAGAAGGCAGTTATTATCTCTGAATAAGAATATAATTTAATTAAAATAAAAGTTTAATGTGACTCAACAGTAGAAAGATATAGCAGGATCTACCTCTCCACGCTCAGCTTCACATACCTCAAAAATGAAAAGGCAAAAACAGAAAACACTAATTTAATCTTAGATTATATTTCAAGTATAACTCCAAGAATAAGGAATTGACTGTCCCATGACACTCTGCTCTCAGGAGATGATATATAATAGAATACCATGCATTCATAAATTTAGATGTGGTAAGGACAACCTTGAATTGCTAGCTTAATTCTACATGCCACATTTAAGGAAAGAAACAAAGCTGAAATGCATTCAAAGAAAGGCAACCAGGATGATGAAGGACACAATTTTGGATTGTAAAAGAATCAGCTGAAAGAAATGTGGATATTTATTTAATCTTAAGAAGAGAGCACCTAGGGAACATGGTATTAGTAAGCTGTCATGCAGAACAGAAATTGAATTCATTTTGTTTGGTTTCAGATAGAATTGAAAATAACGAGTGACTTCATGTTGGCTTAATCATGGAGATGTTGGGAGATGAGTATTACTTAGCTTTTTAGCAGACCAAAAGTATGATAGATTTCATTGAGGATATTTTATGCAATACTTCCAGTTAAGATGGAGGAGTAAACCAGGATTTCTGTTAAACATTTCTGAGTTTTTCTCAGAACCAGCATTAATCAAGCCTCTTAGCAGATTTTGGAGTGGCAGAAGGCATCAAAGATCAGAGTGAAACATCTTCCAGCAAGGTCTGTGGGGGGTGAAGGGAAGTGTGGGCATGCCCAGAGCAGAGAACAGAGACCTGGAAACCAAAGGTAGAGTGAAGCAAAGCAACTAACCTGAGAGTAAAGGCTTTGGAGTTAGAAGTTAGCAGCACATTGGATGGTCCCAGCACACTGGGAAAGTTCCATAGCAGGTACCCAGGACCCACATTCAGCTTGCGTGGCTGGTCTGAACTGCCCAATCCTGAGAGTGAACCTCTATATTCCAACCTGGGAATGGACATGGAGACTTGCAGTACACAGTTGAGATATGATTGTGCTATTCCCACCTTTCCTATTAAAGGAAGCAGATGACTGGCTTACCACATTGAGAGTACTTCTGATATTTCCAGTCTAGGCTGCAGGTGGACAACTCTGAAACAACCCCAGGCTTTTCCACTGTAGGGAGTGGGCAGCTGACAATTGTAGCAGAGACAATCCTGAGAGAGAGAGCCTCAGACTTCCTTTACCAGTAAGTCCACTGAGCAACCCTTAGGAGTTTCTAATACCAATGGTCCTGAGCAGTTAGCAAGCCTCTAAGGCTCTCAATACTGAAAGTCAGTAAGCAAGACCTTCTCCCAACACAAGAACCTCAAAATGAAGGAAGGACAGAGAAAACCAAGCTCCATTAAAAGTTATCTTGGAGAAAAGGTTGGACAAAACACAAATTCAGAAAAGGAGATCAGAAAGTGTGCTACATGTTAAGTTATGAAGGAGAATATTAATTGGTCTTTAACCTAGAAAACCTTCTTAGGAGAGCTCAAAAAGGATTTTAAAAAATCAAATTGAAAAATTGGGAAAAGAAATCTAAGAAAAAATTAATATCTTGCAACAAAAAATGATGGAAGAAAACAAATCCTTTAAAAATGCAATTGGGCAATTAGAAAAGAAAATAGTTTCTTTAAAAATAAAATTGGCCAAATGGAAATGTAGATGCAAATGTTAAATGAAGAAAATAATTCCCTGAAAAATAACATAACAGTAATGGAAGCAAATGATTTCATGAAAAACTAAGAATATGTTAAACAAAATAAAAAATGAAAAAGTAGAAAAAATGCAAAATAACTCATTGGTAAAACAACTGACATGGAGGAGAATCAAGATAATATTAAAAAGGTCAAAAGGTCAAAAGTAAATGATTGCTATTTAATATGATTAAGCTGGTTACATCCCTACCTGGGAAGAAAATTTTCAAAATCTTGAGAATCATAACCCTATTAGATGGAGTATACTTAGAATGAAGGTATGATCTTAATTTTATTTTGATGGGATCATTTAAAAATTTAAAACATTAAAAAAGGAAGACATTTTAATAAGATTGGAGGAAGGTGGAGACAGAATGAAGTAAATTCTGAGAACTATTATATTTAGCTCAAAGAAGGAATAAAACATACAAGTAATTGGTTTTAGAAATTTAGTTTACCTTTCAAGTATTAGGAAAGTAAATGAGGAGAGGAAGGGAAGAAGGGACTAATAGAAGGGAAGGAAGAAAAAAGGTGAAGGGCAGAAGTGGGAAGAAAAAGGGAGGGTGCTTGATAAAAGCGGGAACAGATTGAGGGAGGCAATATTCAGAAGCAAAACATTGTTGAGGAAGCATAGGGTGAAGGGAGGGGAAAAAGTACAAATGCATGGGAAATAACATGGAGGGTAATAAAGAGAAGTAATTGTAACTGATAATTTGAATGGAATGAATTCCCCCATGAAGCAGAAGTAGATAGCAAACTGGGTTAAAATCCAGAACATTGCAATATGCTGCTTTTAACACATATTTTTGAAGTAGAGAGATACACAGAGTAAAGGTAAAAGATTGAAACAGAATATATTGTGCTTCAGCAGAAGTGAAAAAAATAGGGGTAGCAATCCTAACTAAGACAAGGTAATTACAAAACTACATTTCATTTTAAAGGATAAGGAAGGAAACTACATCTTGCTAAAAGGTATCATAAACAATGAAATAATTTCAATATAGAACACATATGTACAAAGTTATATATCATCCAAATTCTTAGAGAAGCTAAATGAGTTACAGAAAGACAGAGATAGCAAAACTCTACCAGTGGGGGAACTCAACTTCCCCCTCAAAGAATTAGATATATCTAACCAAAAAATAAACAAGACAAATTAAAAAGGTGAGTAGAAATTTAGAAATGAGATGTGATAGAATATTGGGAAATATTAAATGATTGCTGAAAATTATTGTTACATGTTTTGGGGACAAAAAATAAAAAATAAATAAAATAAATAAATAAAAGATCTCAAAAAAAAAAAACAGATGGATAACCATGGATAGTTTGTAGAGGAGATTAATTTCTGAGTTTGGATTACATTATATGGACATTAATAACTTCTATTCTTAAAATGAGGGAAAGAAAGAAGAAAGGAATAAAGAAGGAAGGAAAGAAGGAAGGAAGGAAGGAAGGAAGGAAGGAAGGAAGGAAGGAAGGAAGGAAGGATGGAAACAATTACTTAGGAGTCAAAAATACAGGTATCAGTCAGTATAACAAAAATTAGCCTATAAAAAGGGCCAAAAAAGATATGAAAGTGCTTTCAGAATATGTTGAGAGAACTCTAATAACCTAGTTTATCAGAGTTGATTTTACAAAAGCAAGATAGTTCATTGTTAAATTGATTATCGCATCATTTTGAAAACATCTAGCCTTTTAAAGCTTCCTTTATTTTGAAAAGTCATCCAAACTTTATCATTTAGTACTATGAGCTGTTTCCATGATTTTTTTTAAAATGGCAATATTCTATAAACTTTTCTCTAAAGTTCTTGAAATTCTTCATATTTCAATGAACCTAAAGGCTGTCTAATAATCTCTCTCTCTCTCTCTCTCTCTCTCTCTCTCTCTCTCTCTCTCTCTCTCTGTCTGTCTGTCTCTCTGAAGGTACAGTTCAAAGAAAGGAAGTTTTTAATGTTTGAAGAATCATTTGCTTTTACCATGTATATATGTGGTTCATATAAACAGATAGTCACACTGGAATTTACATTCTAATAACTAAACCATTTCATTTGAAGTCTTGTGTTTATAATCAATTTATTCTACCCTCAGAATTCTAGATGCCCCTTTTCACTGACAATAAAATGCCTAAACCAAATCTAGTATAAATTTCTAGAGTTTTGTTTGCCACAAAGATATAAATTTGGCAATTTAATTTAGGGAGCAATTAAGATTGAAGAAATTATCTTACTTTAGAATCAATTCAATTACAAATATATCTAATATCAAAAATTGGTCAAAATAAAATTGTAAAAGTACCAGGTCTTTATTCCAGAAGAGATGAAAACAGGAAGAAAAGAGAGCTATATGTATAAGTATATTCATAGCAGCTCTTTACTGGTGGCAAAAAACTGAAAATTGAGGGGTTGACCATCACTTGTCTTCTAATTCTAGTTCCACAGAAGTAATAGTAATACACTGAATACTAGAGAATGAGGCAAACATTTTTGTACATGGTCAATGTCCAACTTGTTTTGCTTTATATTTCTTTTTTTTTATTGTTTACAATTATTGTTTTAAATGCCCCTTGGGAGAGAGAGAGAAAATAATTGCTGGTGAAAAATGGGAGAAGGAAAGAATGTGATGTCCTTGAGAGAAAGAACGATTTTCCCCTTTATTTCTCCACTACCTAGCACAATGTCTAGAACATAGCAAGGGCTTAATTAATGCTATAACTAAAATCAGATTCATGAGTTAACTTGGACCTTTACCAGCAAGGTGGCACCAATTATTATATTATTTAAAGCACAAAAAACTCCTCTTGTTTCTAATAAATTAAAGAGGCTTACATTTTTTCTTTTTTGCAAGAGGCTTACATTCTTAAATGGAAGGTCTTGAATTTCATGTCATACCATTTGGTGTTATGCTTTATGTGCTCTGTTTTACTCTTCTGGTAAAGGATGAAACCTCCAAATGTAGCCTACTTTGAAAAATGGTGTGATGCCACAATACCAATTGCATTAAACATGAAGCACAGATGCATGATTGGTTATAATGAAAGAGAAAAATAGTGCAAGTTATTTAACAGTGTCTTCTGACAATTCCATGGAAGAATAGGATGGAGATTGCTTGTGAGCTTTCCACATTACTCTCACAGCTGAAAACTAGTTTTGCTTGTTATTTTCTTTGCTACAAGAAAAATGGCAGCCATATTCTTTAAAACTTTTTTAGCTCTTAGACAGACTCTGAAATTGTGGGACTTTCATTCTTTTTTAAATCAAATTCTAGTGTATTTTCAAGAAATCTGAAAGAGGCTATTTCTTGGAATATTCTTAGTCTTATTTATGAGAGACGTTTGCTTTTTCTATTATGAATATCTTATCTGTAAATTATTTATTAATAAGGTTTTTTTTTTAACTTTCTATTTCCACATTCAGAGAATAGACATTGAAATCTCTGAAGGACCAGGATAATGAGGGAATTGATCTAATTTCCCTGCAAACATTTCTGGACAGTACCTTACTCAACTAGAAGAGCTAACTTCTGATTAAATTATAAACAGAATCTCACCTAGGTGAATTGCAGGACAAATCCTTTTGTCTTGGGGTTTTGGAAGCTGAATCTCTTGATTAAGTCAATTTCTCAACAGGACAAACTAAAGGCTTTTGACATTTCACCTATGTGAACTGATTTCCAGTTACCAGGGTTATGATACTTTACCAAAGATATTTAAGCATTTGATTATATTCATTATTTGTCTTTTGTTACTATGAAAACACAATGATTATCGATTTATTATTTATCAATCTAATTAATAAATTTATTATTGATTCTGGTTTTTGAACTTTTCATTCATCTCATTAGATACAACCAAATAAATTACTAAATTTATTATATATATATATATAACTGTATGTAATTGTATATAACCTAGTACAATATATATAAGTGCTTAAAAGATATCATTTGAATGAATATCTTACCATACTCCTTTCCTTCCCCACGCAGACCCTTTCCTAAAAGAAAACAACATAAAAAAACCTTAAAGTCTACTAATACATTGATTGTGGCTAGTGTTATATATTGTATTAGCAATTCATAATTAATCTCTCTTTTAAAATCTTAGATATTTTCTATGTCTGAAAATATTGATTCAGACATATGAGTTTTAAAAAGTAAGTAATGTAGAGCCAATGTAAGTATAGTGAAAAGCACATTGGTTTGAGTAAGAGAACCTGGTTCAAATCCCATGTTTGATATCTACAATTTGTGATGTCCTGAAAAGTAATTTAACCTTTTTGGACCTCAGTTTCCTCATCTATTAAATAAAGGAATTTGGGGTTCTTTTCATATGTGTATGTCTGTGTATGTATATCTGATCCTCTAAAACATTAGAGAAAGAAGAATGGTATAGTAATAATATCGACCAAGCCTAATGGTCACCTAACTTTTACAAATATATTTTATATACAAAAGTTCCTATTCAATAAAAACTTGAACCAATTCTGCATAGCTTTAACAATATTTAATTTATTTCAAAGCATGCATATTTTGTCACAGTGAATTTAAAACTATAATAAGGTATGGGAGAAGCAACATTTCATTATCTTTGACATGCCTCCAAGCATCATGTAATCATTTGAAGTTATTGTCAAATGATCATAATGAAAATGAATATGAAGAAAAAACATTTTTAATGGTACTGTGGAAGATCAAGGCAATATAATCTGTTGCAAGAGCTATGCTAGGTACTAGGCTGTTTCCAGAGCTACTCAGGTTGGTGGGAGTCTCCCAATATTTAAATTGCAATATCTCTATCAGGTGCTTAACATATGTTGATAAATTCATATTCCTAAATTGCAGGCCTGATCATAATATTCTTTTGCATTAGAAAATTGACTGGCTTTATATTACACTTAGGATAAAATGCAAACCCTTCAGTCTGTTATTTAAAACTTTTTGCAATCTAATTCCATCCATCTTTTCAGGTTGATTACACTTTAATTTTGGTCATACAATTTATATCCAAGTGAAAATGGGCCGTCTGCTATTGTTGGTATATCAGAAAAAGAATCGATAGAGATGTGTACAGAATTATTTACATATATTTATACATTTTTGTCTAATGATAACCTTTTCTAGGAGGCAGGGAAAGGGAACAAAAGAAATGTACACCATAGCCATATTATTTAAAAGGTACAGCAAATGCTATATAATAGATTTGTAGTTTCTTGTGCAATCATTTTTAAATAAAAGAAAAAAGGAAATGAAAATGCAATGTCTTTTCTACTCCTCTTCTGAATCTGTCTACAAGATCCATGGAAATTTCCACTTTTTTGGATATAGTCTAAATATGTTCCAAATAAAAATGTTTCCTTCCTTTTTTCTTTTTTTTCCCTTCCCACAAAACATTTTCATATTTATATGTATGTCTAAATATGTATATATATATGCATGTGTATTTGAACACACATATTTCTTTGTAAGATTGGAAAAATACTATTTATCCACAGACTATTTTAAAATACATATCTATCAAGATAGAGAAGAGTGTTTACAGAAGGCTGGTACTTATTTTGTAAGGGGTGCCAAGCCTTTTTTTTTAAGACTACTTTCCACCTTTGGTGTCCATCTGGTCCACTTTGGTCTTACCTGTGTCTCTAAGAAGCTGCAGCATGCACACTGACCTTCACATCAGAAACTACTTCCACAGTCAGGCTAAACAAGGGTGACTGGTTGTCTCAAACCCAATGGTGATAAGGGGATATCTACCACAAGAATGGGAACTTGAATGGGCAGATTAATCCAATCTATTCCGTAACTATCAAAGCAACTGAAGGTGGCTCTTTGGAGCTTAGTTAGATATTAAAGATGTCAAAGTCATCCACTGCATCTCCAACCATCACCAGTTATCAAGTTATCACTTCTTACCTTGAATCTGTTTGGCCACTGGACTGTGATTACTCTGGAAGAGAGAGAGAGAGAGAGAGAGAGAGAGAGAGAGAGAGAGAGAGAGAGAGTGAACTTAATACTCTGCCTCATTAAATTCAGTTTATGCAAGAATCAAAATACATCACCCATATCATTTTACCATTTTTACCTCTCAGAGTCTTATGTCAACAAGAACATGATGGAGCAACAGAATTCATTGAATACACTGAGAACTGAAGTCAAATATAAACTCACAGGTGGCCCAGTACATAAAATCTTCTCCTTACTGGAAGCACCAATATGATTTGACAGCCCCATGGGTATCTGACCATTCTTTTAAGGATTGTACTGTTTACTTCCTGGTGTGAGGAAGGGGCTAGAGAAGGTTCTTAAAAGTGTGTGTTTACCCAAATCTGACCTGATTACTGCAACATGTAGGGATGCCATCCTGTGGTCAAAATACAAAAAAAAATTACAAAACCTTTTTCAAAGATACTTTCACTCATCAGAGATATATGAAATGTGTACACACTCATCAAACACACAAAATGCAATAGACCTAAAAAATTAACAACTCTTGTTGTTGATAACATTTAATAAGTATCATACAAATAACAGCCCTTAGGGAAACAAGACTGGCAAATGAAGGCCATTTTACGGAAGTTGGAGGTAGATACACCATTTTCTGCAGTGCCCATAGTGAAGGGAACACCTTGAAGAGGGTGTAGGTTTTGCAATCAAGCTAATATATAGGTATGCCTATAAAAAGGGATGAATAATAGGTTCATGAAAATGTTATTATCACTTGCAAAAACCATCAATGCCTATGCCCCTACCTTGACTAGTCTTATTGAGGTCAAAGATAGATTTTATGATGCCCTAGACACAATTTTCATCAATGTTTTAAGAGAAGACAAACTTATAAATCTGGGTAACTTTAATACTAGAATAGGCTCAAACTACCAGACAAGTCAGGGAGTTAATGAGAGGAATGGAGTTTGAAATATTAACAGCAATGGTCACTTCTTCGTGAAGACTTGTGCAAATCAAGCTCTTCTTATCACCAATACCGTATTCAATTTGCTTAAAAGCAACAAATCTTCATGAACATATTCTCTCAAAAATTTTGGCTTTAATAAACTATGTGACACACAGCCAATGAATGATCACAGGGTGGTGAATTAGTCATAGATTTATTCTCTCTAAGCTAAATATTTTCATCCTATCAGACAAGTGTTCCTAAGGTAAAATGACTACCAAAGGAAATAATGTCAAGAGATTAGAGCACTATTCTGAGTAGAAAGTTTGTTGCTAACTTGGAGGCAAAGTTGACCCTAAACACATTTGGCAACAATGGGGAAGAAAAGAGGTGAAAAACTCTCAGAAATTTAGTGTACAGCACAACATTTGGCCATTTGGGTCACAAATATCAAGACTGATTTGATAAAAATGATGGTGAAATACAGAAGCTGTCAAACAAAAAAAATAACTCCAAAGTGTTTATCAATAGAAGTTTTTTCATTCTCAAAGACAATATTTAATTCCATTAAAAGTAAAGTATAAGGAAAACTAATAGAGATGAAGGATTCTTGGCTCAGTAAGGTCAATTAAATTCGGTTTTACTCTGGTAGTAACAATCCAAAATATGTTTATGATGCCTTGAAGGCTACTTATAGACCAAACACAAGTGGTGCCTCTGAACTACTCAATGCTTCTGGAGTCTCATTAATTAGTGATGGAGGCATTATTCTAGTCATGTGTTGAACACTGCCCTAAAGTTCCCAACAGATCATCATCAGTGAGTTCTGAAGACATTGAACATTGAAGTCAATCCCTCCAAGACTCAAATTCTCATGGAATAAGAGATTTTTGAATGGCATTAGGCTCCTTTCATGTAGTAAAGCACCAGGTACTAATTTTATTCCAATAAATATTTGCAAGGAGAGATGAGGGGTGGGGTAATGTTCATACAAAAGCTGATTGAAAATTCCTGGGTTATATAGCATGGGGAGGTTATTCCCATGGTGTAAAAGGATACTTCCACTGTCCATCTCTATAAATGTAAAAGGGATAGATTCTCCTGTGACAATCACAGCTTCTCTTTAACATTGCTGTAAAGATTCTTGACACAATCCTTCTAAATAGACTGATCCTTCACCTTGAAAATGGCCTACTACCTCAGAGTCAATGTGGCTTTAGAAAGGGTTGCAGAATAGTCACTATGGTGTTTGTTGCTAAGCTACTACTGCTTGAAATATGTCAGGAGTAGAACACAAGTCTGTATCAATATTTGTGGATCTGACCAAGGTTTTTGATAATGTGAGTTATGAGGACTTGTAGAAAATTATGTCAAAATTTGGTTGCTCTCATAAGTTCTTTTGTATGTCAATTTTTTAATGACCTGTTAAACAAACTTCTGGATAAAGGATGATGCTCTTGTGACTGTTTCCTTGCTTCCAGGCTTTTAGCATGATGTTTTCAGTCATGTTATTAAACATCTTTAATAATAATGAATACATGGTCAGCTGTCACACTGATGGGAAATTCTTTGACTTAAAAAGACTGCAAACCAAGACTATAGTGAAGGGAGTTTTGATGCAGGATGTTCTGTGTTCAAGATGACTGTACACTCAGTGCAATCTCTGATGCTGAGATGCAACAAAATATGGATTGAATCTCTGGGGCTTATAGTAATTGTGGCCCAATAATTAAAACCAGGAAAACACAGGGATCCATCAGCCAGCACCACATCATCCATATTTGGAACCATCATATACACACTGATAAGAATGCTGACACAAATATTACTGGAGCAATCTCAATATTTAGGAGCCTGTGAGAGAAAATGTGGGAAAGGAAAGGTCTTTGACTTCCAAACTGAAGGTCTATTGTATTAATTCATTGTTGTATGTCTGTGAAATTTGGGTAGTATGCCAGGGTCATGCCAGGAAATTAAAACACTTCCATTTGAAGTCTTAGGAAGATTCTGAAGATCACTTACAGGAAAGGTTGGGAAAAGCAATGCAGAATTTCTCTTAACTTTGGACTGAATTTGAAACAGGGGAGGCACTGGCACAAGACAGTCTAACTAGGAATGGACTCATCAGACAGGGTCATATTGTGATCTAGGAGCAAAGCAGAACTGAAGCAACTCAAAGGACATGGAAGATGTGAAAGTTCAGAGAATATATTTTAGGAGTTCACTTGGACTATTTGTGCCTGACCAGTGATAGAGCATTCTGAAATCATATTGTTCTGAGCAGCTACAGTTGGACACATTGCAAAACTGTAAACACAGTGGATATTGTTTTGGTTCTCTTTGAGAACATAGGGCTAAAAACTAAACAGGACAATAATAAGCAAGTCCTTTTCTTGACCCAATGATAAAGTGTAACATTATCTTGTGTTGGCAACTCATGCTACTACCTCAATGGAAGAAGAAACATCAGTGAAGACAACATTTGATATCAGACAGTATTCAAGGATCTCTAACCTTAACTGCATCTCCCCATGTGAACTCCAATTCAGGTCTAGGTGTGATGCATTCAAATATCCCAAGGGCAATAAGAAGATATGGCTAACTTTCTGGCTTCATTTTGACAAGTCACATGAGTGTGTAAATTACATGTGAATCTGTGTATATACACATGAGTATGATGTGAGATTTATTTAAAAAACAGTGTATAACAGAATATGAATCATTCTCAAAAGGAGTTGGCCAGCCATGGGTGTCAAAAAATATTATCTCAACAAGATTATTTATATCACTTAAGTTTATACAAAATATCTTTTGGGTTGAGGCAAGAGAAAATAAAATGTTGGGGCCTTAACTTTGGAAAAGAAAAGAGGGATGAGATAACAAAAGTCTGCTGATTCTTGATAAGTAGAAAGTTAAGCAAAAAAGTTTTAAAATATGAGTTATCTCAAAGTAATTATCCTTATTTCAATACACATAATATTGTGATTTTTTTAAACTAGAGAAGGAGGCAGGTTGAAAAATATAAATAACTTTACACTCTAACAGGGAGTTATCAATTTCCTTTTTGTGAGCAGTGTTTGCTATCATTTGGCTATCTCCATTTAATATCTTTATGATCATGATGTACCTATATCATGAAATTCTGATTTTTGACTTAACTCACTATTATTTTTCAGGTATGAATTTTCTTTCCCCCCCCACAAATTCTCCTCTTAAGAAGCCATGACTTTTCTTTCACACTTTTCTTATGTACTCCTGAATTTCCTCTTAATATTTAAGTGCATTATGTCAAGATCTATAATAAAAGAATTACCATTTTTCCTATATTGCCCTCCTTTGTGGTACAAAAACCATTCTACCCTTAAGGATATTCAATAACTTAGGGCATAAGGAATCAATATTGTTTCCTTGGGATTTTCTGGTAATTTTATTGACTAGGTTTGCCATAGCCACGGTAATTGCAAATACAGAATGGCAGTTGACTGGGATGCTAGAACAAGTTCAACAATTACTCTATTCAGTAGTGCAGAAGACTACTGAATTACACTTACTCTGTTTGTACTTCTAATAAATTTTTACTTCCCTACAATTATAGGTTTCTCATGGAGTCTTGTTTTATATATTTTAAAATGAACGCAATCACTGATTGCTGAATGAAATATATTATCTATACATTGTTTTAAAGACTAAGTTACATTTTAATTTACTAGCTTCTAGGCTTATATAACAGATTAATTACAATAAATTAAATCCTTACATCTTCAGAGGTTGTTAAGATTAAAGAATGCTTTGATAATATCAAATTAATATTAGTATGGATGGCTATACACTTAATTTTTAAAAGACAAGAGTGAAATAGAAGAATAAATTTATGAATTTTAAAATTAAACAAATGAATATGCCTTAGTTAAGATTTCAGTCACTCAGGGGGCAGCTAGGTGGCACAGTGGATTCAGCACTGGTCCTGAAGTCAGGAGGACCTGAGTTCAAATCCAGACTCAGATACTTAATAATTACCTAGCTGTATGGCCTTGAGCAAGCCACTTCATCTCATTGCCTTGCAAAAACCTAAAAGAAAAAAAATATTTCAATCACTCAAAACCATTTACATTAGTATTGATATTACTCTAATATTTTGTATTAAGATAATATGGACATTACTACTATGTGAAGATTGTAAAACTCCATCAAGTGATAGTCCTTCATTATTTATGCATTATCATAGCAATGTGGTTAAAATTTTAAAAACAGATTCCTTTCTTCTCGTGTAATGCTCCTTCTTTTAAACAGTTCAGTTTAAAGTTGTGTTTATGTAAGTCTATCCCTCTCATGTCACCTCCACCTTGTTTGTATAAATCTGAGGTGGTCACTGAGATTATTGCACATTTTTTCTTATCCTTTCTTTCTCTTCCCACCAGTATATTCCTTCTCTCTCTTTCCATTTTTCTCTTAAGATTACCAGGACAGAATAGAACTACTTCCAGTTCTTCTGCTAATTAGAGTCCCTCTGTGATCCCTGATAATTGATAAGAGTTCACAGAAGACTCATGTAATATCTTCCTATACTGTAAAATAAGTTTGATTAGTAATATCTACCTTTTTCTTAAATTTCTCTCCACTCCTAGCTTGAAATTAAAAAAAATTCCTCCTCAGTTCTGTTTAATTCAACATACATGAGTAATTGCTCTATTGTCTTAAAAATCTACTTTTCCTTTTTGAACCATGAATTTTTGAGTCACTGAAAAGGATTAACCATTGATATCTCTTCAATACTTGAAATCTTGAAATAAGCATTTCCTAGGACCTTGTACAGATCCTTACATATTATAGTTAATTCATACAGTCAATTAATTTTTAGGAACAATAAGTATGTAGATTTGATTCACTTCTTACCATTAAATTTGTAATGTCACAAAGATTACATTGTGATACAAATAATACTTTATATAACTCTACTACCATTTTGAATTTTCTGATTGGCTTAAACCAATTTGACAGATTTCTTTTTTTAATTTTTCTACTTTTTTGTTGACAACTTTTCCCAATATAATCCTTCATGTAAACAAAAAACATGGATTTACAAGTCATGTACTTTTTTCTATACCCTAATTATGCAATGCCCCCACCCAAATATTCAAAACCAATTTTATTTGATTCTTGAAAGAACTCAACAAACATTTATCAAAAAGAAATGTAGGACATACACTATTGAAGAGGTTATTTTGGGGGTATCCTCTAAAGAATTTTCTGACTCAAGACATCTCCACAAATAAGACATTGCATTTATTAATGATTACCCAACTTGCAGTTGGATGGCACAGTAGAAAGACCACTAGACTTGAAGTCAGGAGGATGGGAGTTAAAATGTGACCTCAGATACTTTACACCTATAAGTTGTGTGATCTTGGGCAAGTACCTTAACCCTGACTGTCTGGCATCCAGGGCCATCTCCAGTAATCCTGATTCATTACTCAGAATGAATACAGAAAGCCCACTTAGGAGAAAGTATTACTGTAAGAAAATATGAATGAAATTGTTATTTATAATAAATTCACTCTGGACTTGATAATCTAGCATCACCCTGTTCCTTTTTGTTAATACTTGCTTTGTTATTGACTGGCTTCTGTGATATTCTAGTGTTCCCCAATATGGAGTCAAGAAATTGAGTTTGGGGTATCAGCTAGGATTCCATTACATCATGTTGTAAAGGTTCTTACAGGCTGCTTCTGATAAACCTGATCCAGCAGAAAGTTAGCAGGTATCCTTGGCCTGCATGCCCAAGAATTCCTTGAAGCCCCAGACCTGGTTTTTGCACCATCAGGTCCAGAGAGCGAGAGACTGGCTGCAAAGTAAGTGTATCCCCATCAGTTCATCACCTCCTCTTTGGTACCAAGTGTTCCTCAGGATCCCTGTCCCATGAATGTTCATGAGGTGCCTAGTGCTTCCCTCATCACACATGTCAATTGCACATCACCCCATATGGACCTGAACCTCACTCTCAGCAACCAGATAAGGTCTCTTTTCTGGCCAAGAATTCCCCATCTGGTCCCTCAGGGAGCCCTCAGGAAGACATCAGGCTAGAAGATGCCTTTATCACCATGGAAGAATTGATAACCATGGACCTGCAAGCTATCTTGGAGAGAGAAAAAATAAACAATTTGATAGATTTTTCAAAAATCTAAGATCTTTGCGAAGTCTAATTCTCAAATCAGTATCTTTCTAAATACCTATTAGGGCATTCAAAATGTATTCAAAATATAATACAGCAAAAGATGGCATTTTACTAATAATGGATCATTTTTTCTTTTTAATTGATATTGTATTTTTCCATATACATGTTATGAAAGGTTTTCAACATTCATTCATATAGATATGTTTATTTTTAAGTTATGAAATTTCCTACCACCCTCTCCTCAGGGGCACACAGTCGTACATATCCATTTGTGTAAACATGTTTACAGATTAATTATTTTCTATATAAGAAATTAGAATTATGGGAAAGGGATAATGAGATATTATTTTTAAAAAGTCAATGTAGTGTTCATCAGATTCTGAAAGATTATTTTTATTTTGCTTTGTATTATCTTATTTTCCTTTTCTTCCTCTGGATGGGGATGGCATTTTCTATAGAAGGTCTAATAGGGTTTTCCTAACTCTGTGAAAGCAGCTATATCCAAATAGGGTCGATCATCTCATAATTTTGTTGTTAATGTGTACATTGTTCTCTTGGTTCTGCTCCCTTTGCTCAGCATCAGATCAGGTAATTCATAAAATTCCTCTCTATAGTTTGACCATTGAGGGCTTCTTATAGAACACTAGTATTCCATAGTATTCATGCATCATAACTTGCTTAACCTTTCCCCAGTTGATAGATATCCCCACAATTTCCAATTCTTTGCCACTACAAAAAGAGCTACTATGAATATTTTGGAAGATGTGGGAATTTTCTCAATTTTTTTATGATTTCTTCTCGATATTGTTGGATAAAAGGGTAAGGACAATTTTAATGCTCTTTGGGCATAGTTCCATATTGTTCTCCAGAATGTTTGGATCTGTTCACAATTCCACCAACAATGCATTAATGTTCCAATGCTCCAACAACCTCCCCAACATTGATCAACTTTCCTTTCTGTCATTTTATCCAATCTGATAAATGAGATGATACTCATAGTTGTTTTAATTTGTATTTTTCTAATAAATAATGGTTTAGAGCAT